>NW_028261392.1:22357596-22500096 GCF_051295495.1 Thamnophis sirtalis | reverse complement strand
AAAGGGGCAAAGAGGATTTATTTGGCCTGACTCATCTGCCAGCAAATGTTGCAGATGGTTGGGCAGTGCAAGGTCGTACACCAAGAACCACTTATTTTGTGATATTTTTACGGTGAAATGGTGCATTCATGGGACTGAGACTTCTGATGTGTAAAAATAATGCATTCATAGTTAAAAAAAAACTATTAGCCACTGCATTATGCAAACAAGTCAAGTGTCTTGCATCCTTTAGCTATCATTATGGGACTTCCTCACCCTTTTAGAACATAGAATAATAGAATTGAAAGAGATCTTGGAGGACTTCTAGACCAACTCCCTGTTTAAGAGGAATCCTTATTCCATCCTAGGTAAATGGCTGTCGAATCTCTTCCAAAAAGCCTCCAGTGATGGAGCATTCACAACTTCTGGAGGCAAGCCGTTCCAGTAATTGTTCTCATTGTTGGGAAATTTCTCCTTAGTTCTAGGTTGCATGTTTCTGAAATGATCTTCCACCTATTACTTCTTGTCCTGTTCTTAAATGCTTTGGAGAATGTTTGAATCCTTCTTTTAGACAATCCTGTTTGAAAAAAACTGAAGGGAAGCTCACTTGAAATCTACAGTTCACTCAAAATGCAATTGATTGATTTATTACACAAATTTATACAGCCACCCAATTCTCAAACATTGGCTCAGTGAATTGTTAGGCTGTTCTTGGAATCAAGCTTTTGGAGTATATTTGATTAAAGCTTGAAGTGCTACCCTTGAAGTGCTTCACTGATTCTAGGAGAATCTACTATTACGATTTTTAAATGCATGCCTGGCTTAGGATCCCGATCATTTTCCACTTTGATTTAAGCACAAGGACAAGTAAAAAATCATCATTATCATCTGCAAAAATCCAGACAATTACTAAACAAGTGCATCTTTTCATTGCTTCCATATAATGACAGTCCAGAACTCCATCTTCTTCTCTTTCTCTTGGCATTTAATGTTTGTTCTAGATCTTCATCCTTTGACCCCACTATCATTTGAGATCAGGTAGATGTTTATGGGAGAGAGAGAAATAATATTTCTTGATTATAGAGTCCTTTTTGGTGGAATTTGCTTCCTAGAGGACCTGCCTTCAAGGAAATGTTGCCCAGAGCTTTGACTGTTACCAGCTAGAAACTAGATAAAAATTATTCTGCTGTATTTTCTCTACGCACTTGTAAATGTTTTGGTGAGTGATTACAGAAAGTAATACAATTATATTTGAGAATCAAAAGGAATTCAACACAAATAATGTTTAGCTTTATCACTAAGTAAATATCTTAGTTAATGCATTGCATTAATTATTTTTTTAGAAAGAGTCTAAATAATAATTTTTATTAAAAAATAAAAAACTTTACACATACAAAAAAAGAAAGTGTTGTCTAAATAATGCTAAATTAAATCTATAAAAAGTTTGACATGAGAAATATTGCATCTCCTGGTCTATTCTAAAAGTCAGAGCCAATATTTAGATATAATATTGATCATTTTAGTTCACAAAAACCATCTAGTATATTTTCAACTAGCTCATTATAGTTAACCTAAAGAACAAAAAGACCATTTTACATGAAAAGTGCCTGTGTTTGTAATATATATATATATATTTATATAAATGGCTGTATGTGTGTTCCAGCATAACTCTGGAACGCTTGAGCAATTTCAACCAAATTTGGTATACAGATGACATACTCTCTGGAAACAAATACTGTGGCAGTAAGACACTCCTAACACCGCTTGGGGTATGTGTTCTGTTATGATACAGCCTGTTGTGCCTTCAAATGGCTTCTACTGTAATGTAAAATGGCTTCTACTATAAAGCACAGTGGAGTTGCCATGGTAACAGCTTCACAGTACTCCACAAGGGGGCTCCCTCTGGTAAGGGGAAAAATCCAACATTAGAAATTACTTTTGGTCTAGACACCCCACCCCACCCCCTATTAATAAATACCCGGAAAACGCTGGGTTATCAGCTAGTACTACATAAAAAAGGAACTTTGGGAGGGAAGTTTTCTCACTGCAGAAGTTTGTTAAACATTTCTGAATTGGCTGTCAACAGAGAAGTTATGCAGAGCATTCTAATCTCTGCCAATAACCATATAAGTGGGTTGCATCTAGGTGGAAATATCTTTGGAGTTTTTATTTGTATTTGCTATATCATAGCAAATTGTTCCCTTCCCTTGCTGTTTAGTAATATGCTTGAAATCAGAAAGATCTCACCCCCTAAAAAGGCCACATTTTCACAATACCATGTACATGTATATGTATATATAGGACCTTATCTTGACAGTCCTTCCCACAAAGAGATGAAATGGATTTTTGTATGCGTGGTAGTTTGCTCAGTGTGTTACACTATCTGCAAATCACTTTGAAAACAGTTTCTTCTTTTTTTTAGGAGATGGATTTCAGTGGAGCTACAAAACAAATTGAAGCCTAAAGCCTTCCAGTTTTCAAATATTTAGGAGGATTCTTGTCCTTGTGTGATTTCTGGGATCAGCCATTACTTTTAGATATTATGCAAAAGTTCCAAGTTATTTATTATATTTTCAGAATTTGTGAACTGCTGAATTCTTTGTCCCCAAATTTGCTTTGTTGCAAGGAAAACCAAATCCAGCGGGAAAGAATATGTAGTACCTGGTTCAACAGAAGCAACTGTGAGAGGGACGTAGGAATCCTTGTGGACAATCACTGAAGTATGAGCCAGCAGTGTGTTGCCAATGCAGTCCTAGAAGAATAGAATCAAGATCATATGAAGTATTAGTACCACTATATACTACCTTGGTAAGACCATAGTTGGAATATTGTGTCCAATTCCGGTCACCATAATACAAAAAAGATGTTGAAAATCTGTAAGGAGAGTTGCAGAGAAGATGATTAGGGGTCTGGAGGGTACAACACAGGGGTGGATTCCAGCCAGTTCCAACCTCTTCTATAGAAGAGGTTCCACAAATCTACAGTGCCGTTTAGAACTGGTTCCAGCTCCCTCTCCGCGCCCATCCACACATCATCAAGATGAAGAGCAAGAGGAGGAATTCTGGGAGTTGAAGTCCACAAGTCTTAAAGCTGTCAAGTTTGAACACCCCTGGGAGTTTTTTTTCTAAAGGGATAGGAGTGCAAGGGTCTTGTAACTTGACAGCTTTAAGACTTGCGTGCTTCAAATGCCAGAGTTTCTGAGCCAACATTTTGGCTGCTAAGCAAGAGCATTGTTAAGTGAGTTTCACCACATTTTACAAGTTGGCCATGCCCACCCAGTCACATGGTTGGCAAGCCACTCCCATCCGGTCACATATCCGGCAAGCCACTCCCACAAAGCAGGCCACACCTACAGAAGAGGTTCTAAAAAAAATTGAAACCCACCACTGGTACAACGTATGATGAATAGTTGCAGGAACTGGATATGTCTAGTCTAATGAAGGGGTGAAAAACAGTGGTCTTCGATATTTGGGAGGTTATCTTAAAGAAGAGGGGGACAATCTACCCTCCAAAGCACCTGAAGGCAAGAAGTAATGGATGGAATCTATCAAGGAGAGATTCAACCTAGATATAAGAAAAAATATCCTGACAGAACAATTGATCAGTGAATGGCTTGTCTTCAGAGGTTGTGGGCATTTCATCACTGGAGGCTTTTAAGAAGAGACTGAACAGCCATTTGTCTGGAATGATATAGGGTCTCCTCTTTGGACTAGAAGACCACCAAGATCCCTTCCAATTCAATTATTCTATGCTCTGTAAATTCTTAATGTTAAATGTTGTTAGTCAGCCAGGAGTGCTTGTTGTTGGACATTTATGTTGATAAAAACCCTAAAGCATATTTTAAATTTTGTTTCCCAATACTGCCTGCACTTGGCCTTTTTGACTTTTTAATGGATGATGGCATACTAAGACCAAGAGAAAACATGAGAAACACACTTCCCTTCCCCACTTTTCTTTCTCTTTTTGGTTCTAAACTCTTTCTGGATTTTCTGTACTAAAACATAGGCTTATAAGATAATAAAAAGAGTTGGGTGAGATTTGTTGTGTTTTCATTCCTAGATCAAGGTGTCAAACTCAAGGCCTGGGGCCTGGATCCCGCTGGAAGGGTGCTTGGTTCCACCACAAAATCGCGGAGGACAAAATCGCGCTCGACGAAAGCACGCATTTGACGTCATCACAGCGCGACGAAAACATCGCGCTGTGATCGAAAAATGTAAAAATAAAGCTAAAACCTTCCCCTAACCCCCCCAAACCTAACCCTAACCCTAACCCTAAACCTAACCCTTAACCTAACCCTAAATCTAACCCTAAACCTAACCGTTAACGTAACAAAAAACCTAATGCTAACCCTTAACCTAACGCTAAACTTAATGCTAACGCTCTAAACCTGACCCTAACCCTTAACCTAGCCCTAACCCTAACCCTTAACCTAACCCTTACCTTTATGTGAATCGGCTTGCTTTAATTTTAATTTTATTTCAATTTTTAATTTTTTTCATCGCGCTGTGATGACATCACATGCGCGCTTTCGTCGAGCGCGATTTTGTCCTCCGCGCTTTTGACGGGTCATGGGGTGCTTAGATCTGGTCCATGGGGCTGTCCTGGAAATAGCAAAGGACCAGCCTGCGGTGCCTCTGATTGGTGCATGGCCCTCCCAAGCTCTGTTTTTTTCTGGCAGAGGGTTGCAGGTTTGCTGTTGCAGCTGAAAATGGAGCTCCTGACTGGAGTGACATCGAGCTGGCCATGCCCACCCTGGCTATGCCCTCCCTGGCCCCCCAAAGTCAAACACAAACCTGATGCAGCCCTCAATGTAACCGAGTTTGACACCTCTGCTCTAGATAGAATTGTTTGGAAGTGTCATTATTAATTAGGGAGATTAAATCTAAGTCTATGTCATCATAAAGTATTAAAGTGGGAATATTCCATTCTTCTTGAGAGAAATATGTGTGTGTGTGTGTGTGTGTGTGTATGGTATGTATGTGTGTACACACACACACACACACACACACACACATATGAGATGCCAGGGTTAGGAACTGAAGGCACACAAAATAAATAATTAAGCATTGGCAAAATACACATTTTCACTACTCGGCCCTTTCCAGGACTGATAATTAGGTTTCAGCTGTTTTAATGGTGTTTTTAAATGCATCAATATGAGAAAACATATTTAGCATTTAGTAAAATGGAGATTAAATATCATATTTGTGTGCAATGTAATGCATATATTAAAGCAGTCTCAGATTTTGTATAGTTTATTTAGAAACTTTCAGGTCTTTCCTTTACAGAACTTTAAAAGTTGCTACTACTAATTTCTTATCATAAGAATCTTATTGTTTTTATATACATTTAACTTTTTACAGTAATCTTTTACGTAGATGCCCCTGAAATATTGAGATTTAATCTCAAAGATTAAGACATGGATCTAATATTGAATTTAGGTAAGGGTGACCAGGAACATATTTGCTTTGGTCCTTATATTATGGGGGGAGATCTGAATTACATTCATCTGTTCTAACTGAAACACTGGGGAGCTGGCAAATAGAAGAAACAACCATTTTAAATATATAAGCTATTCATTTGATATTTTCAAGAACATTTTTCAACAGTTGAGATCAGCCAATCAGATTGTTTACTTAATTAATGGAAAGCATAACTAAGAGGCAGAATACTGTTTGCTGATGTCAACATACAATGTTTATTATTTTATTCTACTATTGACATTTTATTTTGAACTGATCGCAGTAAAGCTCTAAACAAATTCAAACGGGTGAAATGCTACAGGTTTGAACCAGTTTGCCTGAACCTGTAGTAAAAAAAATGCTATCAGTTTGGACGAACTGGTGTTTCCAACAATCAGCTGTGACATGCGATTTATATTAGCTAGAATTGTTGGATTTCCTGCTTTCTAGCTAATCTAAATTGTGTGGCACAGCGGATTCCCCCCCTTGCTGTTCTATTTATCTTTGCAGGTGCGCTCGGTAGCAGGCTCCGCCCACCCACGCAGACCCACCCAGACATATGCAACTTCAAAACTCAGAAAAAGTTAAGACGGTGCATTAACATCTACTTTGCCTCTACTCTCACAAAAAAGTTTAATTATATGAATAAGCCTTCCTATACTATATATAATTGAAATGGGTAATAGAAGACTCATCACTGTAAGAGGTAAAGATCTTAAAGAGGAATATGGGATGCAAGTCAAAAAGAAAAAAAAGCACAGCAACTAAAGTATTGAAGCGGGCAAGAGATAATGGATAGATGATTTTTTGGTTTTGGTATTGTTTTGATTTGCTTCTATTTTCCTCTCTCTCTCTCTCTCCTTTTTTGTTTTGTAGGTAGGTGACATAACTAGAAGTTAGGTAGAATAGAAAAATGTATTTTTAACAAAGGATTACATGATTAAAAGATAGAATAAGAGATAGAAATAAGAGAAACTAGAGAAATTCCTATTTATTTATTTTCTTGAATTTCCTACACCAATAATTCCTGAAGTCTCTCAACTGTCTTATAATAAAACAGATATCCTGTTTGGTTTTTTTCCTCCACAAGCTTCTGTCTTATAGAAACACAATGAAGTTTCAGTAGAAGATCTGAGAGAAAGGCAGGCTTGCCTCTCTTTATTAAGCATTAATCATAATACATTGTCATTTTCTGAGGTCACTGTTGCCACTGTGTCTGATATCATAAGCTTTCCCATATTGTTATCGTTTCTGTTCTTGACAGTATTTCACTGGGATTGTGCATCTTTAGCAGGAAATTCAACCTGGCAGTATGGAGAATTATGAGATTATCAGCCATCAGAGGACACAGAGAACTTCGAGTTATGTTTAAATGTTACTGTATCATTGGTTGAAGAAAAATATCAAAAGGTACATTTCTGTGTGTGGTTTGAAGTGAGATTTGAAAAGATTGCCTTATTCTATTACAGTCTGCCTGGACACAACAGATTACACCTTCACCCCTCGCAATAAAAAAAGGAATTTAAAGAGATATGCTAAACTCCAGCCCAATGCAGCTTTGCTGTATAGGAAGCGTTAAGCTACAGCTACAGATAAAAGAAACTGATAATGTCTCTGCCATCCATGTGATCCCATTGCTGTAAAAGCTGCTTTTTCCACAGGTCTGTGAAACGGAAGTAAAGTAGGTTGTGAGGATTGAAAATTGTCCTGTATTGAAACTGCAGGAGGAAGAGAGATTCCTTACTAGAGGATCCTTATCCTCTCTGCTATCTTTACAACTACTGGAGATGACTTCCTAATGAGCGCTCTAATAGATTTTAATTAGGACGACACTTCTGCATTTTCAAGGATGATGTATTAATGTTTCAGATCATTAACTTTGCTAAATGGCTTTAATGACACTGAAGTCTCTAATTGTAGAGTCAGATACTCTCTTTTTTTCCTCTCTCCATGTGTGGCTTTCTTTCATTTTTGCTATTGGCCTCGGAGAGAATCCCAGCCTAAGACTGAAGTCTTGAAATCATGTACCAAGCAGATAGCAAGACTCTCCGTTTCAATTATATCAACACCCTGAAATGTTACTTCTGTTTAAGACCGCATGCCAGTTAATGCTATCATATCCACTCCATCAATAGCAGGAGCCGGGAAACTATGACTCTTAAAATAAGAACAGACTGCCACTGTATTTAATATCTGCAAAATATTCATGCTTGTAAGAAATGAGATGTTTGGTTCCCTCTGCAATGGTTTTAATCTCTTAAGTTCAGTTGATGTCCTCTAGCAGACTCTACCTTCTTGAATTTCATTTTTAGATCCTTTAGGCTGCGTATATCTGTCAAACAGAGGTAATGATTTTAAAGTGCTAATGCTTAGGAGGATAGGGGAAAAAATAACACTGAAATATATCCTTGGTTGATTAAATTACCACCTCCAGCTACTCTACCTCCTTATGTTCAAACTGATTTCCTTTTCTGCTTTCCAAGTGCTGAATCTAAAAGATGTGGAAGATGTAATTTAATGGCAAAACATGTAGAAATCTTTACACAAGGACATTTTCTTTTTGACTCTGTGCCTATAAGATAGAGTTTCTAAATACCTAGAAGGATTTTCAATTATACTCAGCTGCTAGGCTGACCTGAGGCTGATGGGAGATTTTGTACACTGGTACTGACATATAATTAAGGAGATATATATATATATATATATATATATATATATATATATATATATATATATATATATATATATATATATATATATATATATATATATATATATATATATATATATATATATATATATATATACACACACACACACACATATACATACATACATACATATATATGTACCACATTTAAAATTTCAGTATTTCTCTTTTACTTTCCTCGATATGTAACTCCACTTTAAAAGAAATGTCTGCACTTGTTAATTTCTGCATAACTGATTCCTTTAATATTGGGGTGTAGGTTGTGCTGTCTATCCTATGGCAGTCATGTCCTATTTCTTTGTAGTTTTATTATTAAATTGGCACCTCCCAAAATAATCCACAGATAGTTATTATCAGCATAACTACCGTACATTTTGGAGTTAGGTTCCTCTTACCTCCAGTCCTGCTTGCAGGCTTTAAAAAAAATAATAATTAGATAATACTATTCTTATGCAGAAACTCTTCAGGCAGCTCCCACATCACATCTTATTCCTGCTGTCATCATAAATTGCATTGCCTCCCTAGGAATGATTTTTTCCCCCCAGATGGCAGAGAAAAGTCCCCTAGTATCACCAACATGGATTGTGGTAGTTATGGAAACAACTGAATATGGTACCACTGGATAGGGAATAAAATATGGCACAGAGGCTCTTCCTTTATAATAAAAGCTACATGTAGAGCAGGTCTTAATCATAAGAGCTGAAAATGAGAATGATAAGGATAAGGAATGGCTGGATTTAAAGAAGACCATGTAGGCATTTTGATTTTCAGGACACCCTTATATCCCTTTAATTTTTATGATAGGCACAAACATCAGTGGCTATTTAAACAGTTTAAAATATGTAGGGTTTTTCTTGCACATATTCCATTTACTAGGTTTCGCATACACTCAAATGAATTCAGGAACCCAGAGCAAAAAGAGATAACCAAGACATGGCATATTTAATTAAAATAAAATAGCATCTAGCTATTTGTATTCTCTTTCTCTCACTAAACACGTTGAAATCTAAGTCTAGAATTTCTCTCTGATACATGGTAACTTTTTTAATGCACAACCAAAATCACAGCTACTCCCCATTCCGAAAGACATTCCAAAACCAAAATATATGTTTTGTGCCTGGAAAAAAAAAGGAAACTGCACATTATAATGCTACACAAATAGTTTATTTGCCCTATATGAATAGTTCATCGCTGCAGAAATGCATTTCTATAGTCCGTCCTCTTGCGGATAAAAAGTATGCTAAGAGTAATGTCTCTTAATGTTCTCTTATACCTATGCACTGCCCTTTTATACTCTTTTCAATCCAGGTATACACTCATCTACACCATATCTGGGCCATTCAAATAGGAAATTTGGGCTCTGGGCTTGACTAAAAATAGGTATGCTAATTCTACATAGATTTGTGCAATATGTGCATCACAGGTGTGGACTTGCCTCCTGCAGAAATGTGCAGGAGGCAAGGTATGTGCTCTTATGCATCTACACACTCCGATCAGGACTACTAACATATACAGGTGCTTTTTTCCCCCCAAAATATTTTTTTAATTCTGCCTTTTGTTATTTTTATGAACAACTGAAACATACCTGATACTCTTTCCTCCTTCAGTTTCTCCCTCAACAGCGACCCTGTGAGGTAGGTTGGGCTAAGCGACTGTAGGTTGGTTCAAAGTCTCCCAAACAGCTTTCATGCTTAAGGTGGGACTTCAAATCCATAGTCACTTGGTTTCTAGCCTACTTCCTTAAGAACTAGAACATTGTACTTTTCCCCAGACATGAGTCCACAAACAAGTCCTTCCCAGAATGACAAAATATAGATCTTTATTTTCATTGGCACAAAGAAACCAAACAAATGACCCATTGGGATCCCTATATCAAAACAACTTACTTTATGTGTGGCCAGTACCTGAAAATAACATTTAACACAGCACAGTACTTAAAGAAAATGGTTCGGTTCAGATCGGCATACATGGGACTGATTGGGGTAGATTGAAAGTGTGACACCAAAATATAATTTTATGTCATTTTATTCTATTTTGTATATTTGGGTATTAAATTATGCTGTATCTTATCCTTTAACTATTGTATTTTACCTTGCTCTTATTTTAAATCCTTTGTATAAGATTTTATTGGTGATACTGTATGGGTTTGAACCTTTGCACTTTGTTATGGCTAATCAATAAAGCTATCATTGGCCCAAAGATGCCCCCAATACTTTCCCTTCAAAATACATCCATTGTCAGCTTACCCCAAGTTCATTTTGAAGGATTTCTGTACTACTTCATGCCTAAAAGAAGCCAACAAGTATTTTACTTACACTAGTTCCTCAAAAATAACCCAAAACAAATATCTCCTTAAATTCCTGTGCATTTATGCCTCTTCTGTGATGCCCTTCCCAAGCACTCTGATTTCTTTTGTTTGCCCCAAGAACATTTACTTATCTCATCTAGACATTACTAGGGATCTCTTTGGTCCCCATGAAAGATTTTTTCTGGAAGAAACACCCAGCCTGAAGAAGACATGGCTTCTTCATCTGGGGAAAAAATGCAGGCTTTGGGGGGGGGGAGGGGGAAACCAGCCATGTATGTCTGTGCTGATATCCCCAGAAATGAGTGGATAGCGGCGATGATGGTTGTTCTGTTGAGATGCGTTTCAAATGAATCTTCAAAATGTGGAAGCTCCTGAGAAGTTGCATCCATGTTTTCTCCCTTCCTTCTCCATTTCACCTGCAGGAGTAAAGATCGAGGGTGGTCTTGTGTGTGTGTGTGTGTGTTTTCTCTCCATCTGTTACTAGCTGCCCCCCAAAACCAGAGCTGGGGTAAGGGAGAAGAACGAGGCCACGTGGGTACCTCCTTTGTCCTTTTCCCAGCAAAGTCAAGGAAAAGTTTCAAGGCTGGGCAAACACACCTTCTCCTAAGGGGTATTTTTTTATCTTTTTTTTTTTAAATGAACACCCCAGCCCAGAAGTGAATAAAGCCCCACAATGGGGGGAGGGAGCAAAAAAAGGGGGAAGGAGAAGAGAAGAGAGGAGGGGAGAAGAAGTCGGGGTGTATGGGAAAGAAGGAAGGAAAAGCAAATGGAAATGAGTGAGACAAAAAAAAGCGAAGAGAACAAGAAACGAGAACAAGAGGGGGGGGGGTGTAAAAAAAAAAGAAGTAATATTTTTCCTTGATAAAAATGCACAAAAGGGAAGATGAACTTTGTTCTTTTTCTCTTTCTCCTCTCCTCTCTTTCGCTGCTTTTCGCCTCGCAGCACGCCAGCCTAAGCTGAGAGCTGTAATGTCATTAAATTGCAAATGCTTTTTCATTTCCGACACACACTGTTTACTTATCTGGCAAAAACATATGTTGGAAGGAATCCGTTAAATTCTGCCCATAGCCTTGGGTAAAAGTGCAATGGAAACGGACCCAGGGAGCGTCCTCTTTCTTCTCCTTTTAGCACTTCCCTTATCTACAAGCCTGCTTCGCAGCAAACTGGCTAGTTCAATGAAAAATGAAGATACAGCCGGAGATTACAGAAGAACAGTGAGCAAAAAATTCCTGGAGAGAGGGTCACTTCATTGCAAATGATTTCACTTCTCTAGATCTGCATAAATTACTATTTTTAAGGCATCTCCAAAGTCTGTATATTTTTCTCACTCTGTCAAACATTTAATTTCACGCCCCGTGTTCTGAATATGCTAAAATGCATATCTCTGATGCACCTTTAAGCCAGAAAAACGAATGCAAAATTGAAGATAAAATGATGTGATTTGCACTACAAGCCTATTACTTGAGGTATTTACATATAGTTTACCTCTGCAGTTCTGAGAATGATTTATTTTTTTTCTCTCGAAAAATAAAAAAATAAAATCGGGATTAAACTCATATAAATATGTATAAATCTTTGTTTAGAAAATAGATTTTGCAGCTGTCGTGTCAAAAAGTTCTTTTTTTAAGATTCTGGGAAGAATTTTCCTTTCAGCGTTTAACTGAAGAAAAAAAGAAGAAAGGAAATTGGAACAGCCTTCTTTGGCAAGAAAAGACGAGCGTTTCCCCTAATATTCGCCTGCCCTCTCCCCAAATTAACCCGATTTCCTTTCCCCCCTGCCTTCCACCTTCCTTCCTTCAAGTCATTTGGAGTCTGCCTTCCCACCGATCGCAGCTGCATGGATCCGATTTGGGAGTCCCCGAAACGAGAATCTATCTATATATATACACACAGCGCAAAGAGTTTGAGCGGGGAATTCTTGGAAAGAAGCGCCGCCGCCGGGATCCGACTAGTGGCCCTCGAGGGGATCCTTCTGAAGGGCGTTTGAGATCCGGAGAGCCTCTCCTGGTTTATTTCTTTATTTCTTTATTTCATAACGGAGCAGAAGGGTTTCGCCAGGCGTTGCTGCCTTCCTCCCCCACCCCCCTATCCCACACACCCCGCGGAAAGAAACTAACGCCGTCGCAATCGGGGCCAGGCGGCCGGGTTAGCTGGGCTCGGATGATGCGGTTTAAACAGTCCTGGAAGAGAAGCTGCACCACCAAGGACCAAAGAAAAGAGGGGAGGGAGTTGGCCAAGGATGGGGCGGTGGGGAGCTAAGAAGGAAGAGAGTGGGCTGACAAAGCGGGGTTTGCGGAGTCTCAGGAGGTGCCAAGGACCGTTAGAAAAAAGAGGCAACCAGAAACTCTAAAGTACCTTCCCAAAATTCACACTTTCTCTCACCCTTCTTGGGTTTTTCCAGTGTCAGTGAATACATACACAAAACAGGTGCCACACGTTAAATGGCATGGAATTTGAAAAGCTCTCTCTCTCTCTCTCTCCCTCTCCCTCTCCCTCCCTCTCTCTCTCTCTCTCTCTCTCCCTCCCTCCCTCCCTCCCTCCCTCCCTTCGTGTGTGTGTGTGTGTGTGTAAGACTGAGACAATATTTCATCTTTGCAACAACTCTATACCGGTTTTATATTCACAGTTTTTGTTTTGTTATATACCATTACACACACACTGTGTGTTCGTGTGTGTGTGCGTTTATACTATCTGAAGAGATACTAACAATGACATAATATGTCATGTATATACACATACATACATACATACATACATACATGTACACATACATACATGTACACATACATACACACACATACAGTATATATACATACCATATATAAACATACATATATATACAGTGTGTGTGTGTGTGTGTGTGTGTGTGTGTGTGTGTGTGTGTGTGTATAATGGTATATAACAAAACAAAAACTGTGAATATAAAACTGGTATAGAGTTGTTGCAAAGATGAAAATTCGATGTAAAATGAAGAAAAGTATATAATACAAATATTTAAAAAAACCACTGAGACAGAGACTTACATTTGGATATAAGACAAACTTACAGAGCAAGTGGGGTATGCGGAGATGGAAAAAAATATACCCTGGTTAAAGTTATATGAAATACCCCATTTAAAGATAAAATAGTATGGGACGGTTTGAGAACCAATTCGGGCCCCATTCTGTTCCTGCATCCTTTAGGGGGGGAAAAGAAAGAAAATTACATCATTTACAAAAATGGCTTCCGTTTAAACTATTTGTATGGTATAATTAGGTATAATAAATGATAAAACAACAATTATGTCATTGTTAGTATCTCTTCAGATAGAACTGACTCCAAATTTGCATACTCAGAGAGAACACACACACACACACACACACACACACACACACACAGGAAAAAAAACTTTTATTACAAGGCTGCCTTCTGCAAATCATTAAAACCTGGTGTCTTAACCATCTTTTTGCTCTGTCCCTTCTAAAGCAAATGGTTTAGCACAGTTTGTGGGATGCACATTAAGCCTCTGTGTTAAAAGCTCTAGTTATGTGGCCATTCCCCGGCTTTTTCTTCTTTTCCTGTAAACGTGTGGTGATATTTCAACATATTTGGATGTGTGGTTCAAGCAAGAAGGGCAGAGAAAACAGATAGGGAAGAGAACTTCTGGAATCCTTTCTAAGCCAATAACCAGCATTAGCCCTAGGAAGTGTCTGGATTTATTCTGCATAGCACAGTAATGTAGTGTTTGTTTGTTTGTGTGTTTCTGCTATCCTCTTCTACTCTATCTTGGGTGTAGGTATGTACTAGGTAGCCCAGAGCAGGCTGCCATCCTGGGAGTTGCGTCCGAGGAGTGATATTCTCCGTGACCCGACAAAAGCACGAACGTCAAAAGCGCGCCGACAAAACCGCGGCGCTAAAACCATGATGTCAAAAGCGCGCCGACAACAGCGCGCCAACAGAAGCGTGATTTAAGTTAAGGTAAGGTTTAGGGTTAGGTTTAGGGTTAGGTTTAGGGTTAGGTTTAGGGTTAGGTTTAGGGTTAGGTTTAGGGTTAGGTTTAGGGTTAGGTTTAGGGTTAGGTTTAGGGTTAGGTTTAGGGTTAGGTTTAGGGTTAGGTTACAGCGCGCTTCTGTCGGCGCGCTGTTGTCAGTGCGCTTCAGCACTCATTCGTCGGCGCGGTTTTGTCGGCGCGCTTTTGTCACCGCGGTTTAGTCAGACGCGCTTTTGTCATTCGCGCATTTGTGGTGGAACCGATATTCTCACCTGGCGCATTTACAACTTGGATTTTCTTTTTGTCTGCTTCTTCCTCTTTTATTTCTTTTACTTCTTTTTTTGTTCAGTTTTCCCAAGAGTTATCATGCTCATAGATTGATAGATGGGACAGAGCTCCCAGCCTTTTGCATAATTTCTTTCCAACACTTTCTTGGATCGGGAGGGGGGGGGAATGAAAAGGCCTGTGGTGGTGGGAGACTCGTGACAATAACTGTGATTTGTAAATACTGAACATTGTATCTGTCAATGTATCCTGGTAAAATGACTAAAAATAAATACTGTATAGCATAACAGGGATGGTGCCTGAAGGCCTATCTTCACAGCCCATGAACTGCATCATGAAATTATCTACATCAGTGTTTCTCAACCTTGGGGACTTGAAGTCCTGTGGACTTCAAGTCCCCAAGGTTGAGAAACACTGATCTACATCACCTTCATCCTTCAGCACATATGGAGATAGGCCAAGCTGTTTTCCCTTCTCCCAAGTCTTGCCAAATGGATCACCCGAGGCTGCTGCGGACATGAAGCCTTGTCTCCAACTACTAGGCACTCTGCTCCATGGTGATCTCCTTTGGGTTGCAGGACTGGGCCCCTGCCTTCGATACAGGGATTCTGTGGGAGTAATGCACCATTCCAGATACGAAGCACTTAACAACACGGGCTTAATATTCTTCTGGAAGAGTGCTAGAGCTGTTTTAAACACCTTCGGCCCTTGTGACTCATCTGCTCCACTGACTCGTAAGCTGAGCTATTTCTTGAAACAGGATTAGCCAATTTTTGGCAGAGCCCTGGATCTATAACTAGAGAATTGGCCGAGAATAATAAACCTGATCTTGAAACTGAATTTGATTGATGACAGGGGGAAAAAAGGTTTCAAAACCACTGTTACTACCTCAAGATGTAAACTCTGTTTTTATGTCAGATTTCTTTTCATGGTCATCTTATTACAAAGCAAGGATAACAGTCTAGTAAATAAAAGTGTCGGTCAGTGGAGATTTGGTCATGTTAGAGAAAATACACAATTCTTTTCTTTTTATCTACTCTGGTGCCAAGTTCTCTTAATCCTGAGTAGGAGTAGCATAATGTCCTGTCCAGGATTAATGGGAGGTATCTCCAATATGCTTTCCAGGTTTGGAAGACTAAATTAGGGGGGGGAAATACAAATGCATTATTCACAATCCTTCATAAATTTAGTTGAGCATTCAGGGTTCCCCTAATTTTGTTGTAGAAATGAAAATAGGATTTTTTGAGGATAGAGAAATATGAAGTTCAAAACCAAGGACCACTAGCATGAAATGAAAATAGTTAAACATGAAATTATACTGATGAAAGGATGCAAATGAGTCTACATTATATTGTCAGCCCATGGTCAGAATTTACCTGACAGATGAGCATGTAGGCAATCAGCAAGGGCGTTATTTAAATTGCAATAGAATTTAGCATTATTATTTTATATTCTTTTGATTGTGCTGACTTGCGACCCCCTTGCAATTTATTATGTTTGGAGGTATACAAGACTCGCTTACATATGTTCTACCAATACTTCCAAGAGGAAATAGGAAAATGTTGTGTTATGTGTTTATACGTATGGTTACTGTACATTGTTTAGCTGATCATTACAAAGTGAGCAGGAATGCTAGAAAAGCAAATGGGTTCTACAAGGGCAAATGAACATCAGTGTGGTGAGTTTAGCCCATGAATATTAAAGTAGCTAGAAAGTTAGCTGAGTATTTCTGAAAACTATAATGTCCTGACTTTTTTCTTTTTTGGAAAGTATATGCTTGGGAAAGGTAGCTTCCTACTTGTCTTTGTAAATCCTCTCAAATAATGCAAATTTTTCAAAAGCGCAATTCCATTTTGGAATGTATTGGTAGACGTTTTATATTTATATCACAGGAAGCATTGCTTTTATTCTGTTTGGTTTTATTCAGGCCACATTTGCACATGAGTAACAGCAGCCTTTTGTAGGGATGTGGTGGCTCAGTAGCTAAGATGCTGAGCTTGTCAATAAGAAAGGTTGGAAGTTCAGCAGTTTGAATCCCTAGTGCCCGGGTAACGGAGTGAGCTCCTGTTACATGTCCCAGCTTCTGGCAACCTAGCAGTTCGAAAGCATGTAAAAATGCAAGTAGAAAAATAGGGACCATTTTGGTGGGAAGGTAACAGCGCTCCGTGCGCCTTCGGTGTTTAGTCATGCCGGCCACATGACCATGGAGAACATCTTCAGACAGCACTGACTCTTTGGCTTTGAAATGGCGATGAGCACCATCCCCTAGAGTCAGGAACAACTAGCACATATGTGCGAGGGGAACCTGTACTTTTTTAACAGCAGCTTTTAAAGGAGGACATAGAAAAAACAATACTTGTACCAAAAAAAAAGGGTCGGGATGGCAAAAGCAAGCCATGTATGGAATAGCTAAACAACTGGGAAGGAAGAGTGGTGGAGAGTCACCTTTAAATATCTGAGAGATCTTCATGCAGAATATGAAGGACAGGGCTCAGTTACTGGATGAAAGTGGAGAAAAGGTGATTTTAGGTAAATTTTAAGATAAACGTTTGACCAGAATACCTAAGTGTTCTGACCCCCTCCTCCGTCCAGTAACGAATGCCAAGACAAGCTTAGCTGGAATGCCACAACACTTTATTAGCAGTAAACATAAATCTTGGTGGCTGAAAGCCCAAGCACGACGAACATATAAAGAACCTTGGCAGCAACCCAGACTCCAACAGATACAGATAACAGCTTCTCCAGCATTGAGAATTAAGTTGAATCCTGCAACCAGACTCCTCCCAGAGTCTCTTCTTAAATACTATTTTGAGAGGAGCCTAATTACAACCACCTGGTTCTGTACCTGCTTAGTTGTTCTCTACATCGATCTGCTCGCCATTGCCAGGCATCCAGGACCAACTCCCTTGTCTCCTCCCCACTGCTCCAAGGCCTGACGTCAGGAGCACACTCCCTTTGGCTTTCACTGCTGCTCCATGCCTCAGGCGCCTCCTTGTGGCCAACCAGCCTCTCTGATCCCTGCTCCGAGTCGGAACCCTGTGCAGGGTCCTCCACATCTTCCAGAGCCGACTCATAAGGCCCCTCGCTGTTGGAGTCTGTTTGCAGCTCCAACTGCTCCTGCTGGACTACAACACCTAAGCTAATATTTTGGTTTAAGCAGACTGTCTCAGGGTTAGGGTAAAGATAGGTTATCTTTAAAGGAGACATTTAAACAGCGATCAGCCAGTCACCATTTAGAGCAGGGGTCTCCAACCTCCGGTCTGTGGACTAGCTTCAGTCCACGGCATGCCACCAATCAGGCCATGCAAACAAGTGAAGCCCCATCCATGGGATGCAGGAAGCACATGAAACCACATACTCTCTAGTCCATGGAAAAACTTATCTCCATAGAACCAGTCCCTGTTGTCCAAAAGGTTGGGTGGGGGGGCGGTGATTTAGAGGAACTGATTCATACAGCCCCCCGCCAAGAGGTGGGTTTCTGCCGGCTCGCCCTGGATCGGGCAAACTGGTAGTGGGGGTGGTGGGAGGCTCCAGATACAAGCAAACTGGTAGTAAAATAAATTGAAACCCACCACTGCCCCCCATATATTTGTGCTAGTTTGTGCTAATTTAGAGCCAAAGATCTGACTTTGCCTCCAGCCCTTGTTAGAGGGATAGTGGTGGGTGAGAGACCCTTTGGATAGTACCTTGGTTTTTTTTTTAAGTAGTTGTTTTTTTTTTCCAGCCTACTGATGATTTTTGACTCTAGTGTTTTTCTTGTTGTATTTTGTAAACTCAGTCATAACCGCCTAGGGTGTCAACAATCAATTGATCTTAGCATCATTACACTGGCAGAAACTATTTATATTAGAAGTTTCCAACTTTGAGAACTTTCAGATGTGTGGGCTTCAACTGTGATTATGTGAGATATGTACACAGTCCTTGAGGTTGAAAAAAACTGATTTAGACCATCATATTCAATTCTCTTGAGTGCAGGAATTCAAGTAAAAGCACCCAATCTGTTGCTGCTCAACCTTACTTGGATGCATTTAATGAAAGGGAGGTGAGAACTCCATGAGTAACTTGCTGCACAATCGGACTACTATTACTGTTAAGAATATTATCCTAATATGTAAAGTTATCTGTAGTTTAGGTATATGTAGCCCTATTGTATGTTTCTATGTATTTCTGCGTGTCAAGATCCTTACATAAAATCCTTAAAAACAACTTCTATTACTAGAAGTCACATGTGTTTGTCAAAAACAAATACAAGACAAGTTTTATTTCATTCTTTGTGACTAAATGCTGTGGACCAACAAAATGCTGTGGACATAGTGTGCTCGGATTTCATTAAGGCTCTTGACAAAGTATATCACAGCCTACTTCTTAATAAATTAGACAAATGTGGGATAGACAACTTCATCAGCAGTTGGATTTGTGACTGGCTGACCAAGTGCACTCAACATCATACTCCTCGCTGGAACTACATCAACATGGAGGGAAGTAAGCAGTGAGGAAGCCCAAGATTCCATCTTAGGCCCAGTACTCTTCAACATCTTTATCAATGATATAGATGAGTGGATAGAAGGGGAACTCATCAAATTTGCAGATGATACCAAGCTGGGAGAAATAGCCAACACTTTAGAAGATAGGCTCAAGATCCAGAAGAATCTTGACAAGACTTGGACATTGGGCCCCTTCTAACCAAATGCAATCCAGCAGTGAGAAAAATGTGGTTTTATACTTAGGCAAGAAAAACTAAATGCACAGGTATAGATTGGGTGTGGTACCTGACTCAGCATCAGCAACTGTGAGAGGGAGCTAGGAGTCCTAGTCAATTATTACTTAAGTATGAGTGAGCAATGTGCTGCAGCTGCCAAAAAGGCCAATGTGATCCTAAGCTGCATCAACATAGGGATTGAGATAAATATCAATATCATGTAAAGTGTTAGTACTTCTTTCTACTGCACTGGTAAGACCACACTTGGGATACTGTGTCCAGTTTTTGTCACCATGATACACAAAAGATGTTGAGGCTCTAGAAAGAGTGCAGAGAAGAACAGCAAAGATGATTAGGGGACTGGAGGCCAAACTGTACGGTGAATGGTTGTTAGAACTGGGAATGCTTAAGTATAATGAAGAGAAGATTAGGGGTGACATGATACCAGTCTTCCAATATTTGAGGCGCTGTCTGACAGGAGTGCTATTCTTCAAAGCCCCAAAGGGTGAGACAAGAAGTAACAGAGAAGCTTAACAAAGAGAGATCTAACCTAGAATTAAGAAGAAATTTCCTGTCAGAATAATTAACTAGTGGAATGGTTTGCCTTCAGAAGTTGTGGGTGCTCCATCCCTGGAAATTTTAAAGAAGAGATTGGACAATATTTGTCAGGAATGGTGTAGGATCTCCTGCTTGAGCAGGGGGTTGGATTAGAAGACCTCCAAGGTTCCTTCCAACTCAGTTATTCTGTCAGATGCTGTCATAAACCCTGTCAGTCTTTTCAAGGTAAAACCAATTTGGTTTCTTCAGTTTCTTCTTCTAAGATGTACTGTCCAACCTTGGTTACTCTTCTTTGAATCCTTCTTAAACCAAAGTCCCCAGAACGGGATATAGTTTACAAAGTAATGTATGAACTGTGTAGAATAAAGTAGAACTGTTATTTTCTGTGATGTGGGACAACTACATTTTTATGGATGCATCCTAAAATTGCACGGGCTGACTCATATTTAGCCTGCCTTGAATTTCACATGCACTATTGCCAAATCAAATAACTTCCAACCAGTTGGTTGTTTTCCTAAGTAACGATTCTTTGAATGTGTTTTCTCTAAAACACATTGTTATTTCTTTCCAGCCACTTTCTCTAACTACTGAAATCGTTGTGGATTCTCTTTTCTTCCCATGAAAAGGAATGATCTCATCCAACAGTGCAGATTTGCTAAGCATTCCTTTCTCCCCATCACAAATAAAAATCTTGAAGAACATTGAATCAGTTGTACTTGAGCCAGTTTGCCCTTCCAACGAGAGGAAGAATTCTGGACAAATAGAGTTTTCAAGCCAGCTGTTGTCTCAGTTAATAGTCTTGCCACCCTGACCTCCTTTAACTAGCTTGTTAATTAGAGTAGTGGTGGGCATTTTGTCAGATGATGTAGACTGCAGAGCCTATGTTGGCTGATGAGTTGATCTCTAATGTCCCTTTCGGCTGTACAGTACTCTGATTATTGCAACATTAGCTATGAATGCTAACTACCGCAAGTAATATGCAGGGATAGAAAACTTCAGAGGTTTTGGCCTACAACTCTCATAATCTTTTATCACTGAACATGTGGATTGGGGCTGCTGGGAACTGAAAAGTGACAAACTCTGGAGGACTGAAGTTAGGACACTTGTGCAAAACTGGTGTTTGTGTGTGTGTGTGTATGTGTGCATCTAACTATTCTTAAAACTAATAGAAAACTAGCAACTGAAATCATTCTGTTCTATCTTAAGCCACCCAAGTGTTTCACTGCTCATACTTACAGTTCCCGACTTTAGATTAAATCCGCTCCGGCTCCCACCCTTATCTCATAGCTATTTTATCTGAATATATTTATTTAGAAAGTCACCCACTGACCTCCCTTATTTTGGGCTGCTTTTGCCGCCTATCACCCCAATCCATATTTGAGCTCAGTGACTGCTTGGCGAGAACCATGAGTTTCAGAAAAATGATTGTAACATAGGCACAGCAGGCAGCATTCAAAGTAAAATGTATCGTTTCCATTTTTATTACTTTAAAAAAGACCTAAAGCAGTAAAATCATGTAACTGACTAATCACTTGCCAATTTTTTTTCTTTTTTAATCTAATATATATTAATTTATTACCCTGCCAAAATGCAAATGAAATTGGTCTGCTTCCAACCTCCCTTCCATTGCAGCACAATTTAAGGTCTTCATAATTTGGATAAAACATTTTTTCCTAATAAAAACATTCCCCCTTGTCTGTTTGAATGCTGTTTTGCAAGTTTCAGCCTGAAGCAAAGATTCAGCCGGAAGGAATTGAATATATACATCTACATACACACACTCACTCACACACACACACAAACGTATGTATGTATGTATGTATGTATGTATGTATGTATGTATGTATGTATGTATGTCAAAGATGGGTCAATATTTACACAAGATTTTATATATGTGTGTGTGTGTGTGTGTGTGTGTGTGTTTTATTTGTGCTATATATATAGTGTCACAACCCCTGGTATGCCCCAATTATGGGAGGAAGCTAATTGCTTCCATTATCTGTCTATCGGCTCGTCACAAGAGACCATCACGACAGAAACCCAATATTTTTACTGTTGCCTTTGCCACATTTGTGTTGTATTTGTGCTGATAAATAAATAAAGGGAGACTAGTATAGAATCCCAGTAAGGGTATGGCTAGCTGATGAGAGCTAAATAGCTTGAAATAGATCGATACTAGTCTCCCTTTATTTATTTATCAGCACAAATACAAAACACACACACACACATATACACACACATACACACACATACATACATGCACATAAACACACATACATTATCTATCTATCTTTCAATCAATCAATCAATCAATCAATCAATCATAATATATATGTGTGTGTGATGTATTTGTTGTCACACTAAATACATACATATACATACATACATACATACATACATACATACATACATACATATATATAATATTCACACACAGAGACACAATCACACACACATCTGCACCAATGTTATCTGCTTCCATAGGTTGCAGTCATCTGTGCAGGGCTGAAAGACATGAGAACAAGGCCTCATCCCCCCCTTTGTGAGTAATCTATCAATGCAACACACACACACACACGCATACACCCTTTTTATAAATATTGACCCATCTTTGACTGCATTGTATGTATTCAGTTTATGTGTTGTAATTCAGACCTCAATTGTCTTAAAGAGGATGACAGGCTAAATAAATGTTTGTCAAATAACTTACTAAGTCTGATTGCCCTTTTAGTTCTACCTACCACATCAAACAAGCAAAACGGTGGCCCTTTTGAGACTGCCTGTTTGCACAGTTTTCCCTGGTGGGGTTTCTTAGTCTACCATGAAATACGCATTAGCCAGCATAAATACACTCCTCATTGTTTTATCCTAAAAGGGGAAGTACGGTTGAACCTTTCCACCATTTTGTTTTCAATATGTACACTTCAACTCAGCAAGCATTATGCCTCGTATCAGTTCCAAGAAAATAGAACAATCTGTACTTCACCTGAATACACACACACCCGCGTGTGCACACACACTGGTTTTATTACAGCACTGATATTTCCTAGGAAGTGCAAATTTATTTCCAGATAGGAAATAAGATTCATTCTTCTTTTTGTAGATCAAGTTGGGCAAAGGGCTGTTGTCCTTTTGTTGAGCAGGTGTGGGGTCTGCACTGGGAGGTTGTTTCTGTGTGTGTGTGTGTGTGTGTGTACGTGTGTGTGCATATGGAGGATGTCATGAAAGCTCATAGGTCAACCTGGTTTCTGATCAGCTCAGCAAGGTTATGGTATAAATGGTTGAAGGCAGAGTCTTAACCAACTGATTTTTCAAAGTGGCGAATTGAAGATGCTGTATATGCTTATCAAAGTTGAGCTGGACCAACGTACAACTCGTGCCATTATTTAACCCTAAAACCCAAAATCAAAGTTTTTTCCCCCACTTCAAGCACAAAGTTCAGAAGCAGTCTCCATGTGGAGATTATTCATACAGCATTATATTCTTTTTGTGTAATCAAAATAGTCATTTTTGCCATTCCAGCCAACACCATCAGCTTCTGCAGCCATTTATCCATTGTGGGAATCCGTGTCCTTCCACTTTTGGTGCATACAATAATTTTGCTGCTATCAACCTATATAGTACCAAAGTTCCAATTTTTTTCTCCAAGTCTTTTCCCATTAGACACAAAAGGAAAGTTTCTGGTTTCATTTTTATCTTCGTTTTCAGAATTTTCTGTATTCAAATATGAATCATGCTCCAAAATTTTTGGTGCTTTATCACATGTCCACCATAGATGATAGAAAGTCCCTTCTTTACTTTTACACTTTCAACATTCATTTGAAATACTTGTATTCATCTTACATTAACTTGTCTGGTGTCAAGCCTTCATGCACCCTCACATTGCCCCTTCCCGAGGGGTTCGCAGACTACAGGTTGAGAACCACTGATATAAAGGTTCTCACATTATATTATGTCATGTTCTGTTTAAGAATAATTTATTAAATAAACCACCATTGTCCAAGGCTGTAAAGTGGCTCATTCATAAAGTATGATTGACAACTTAGTATCTGGGTTCACTTATATTTTATTTCTTTTATAAGAGTTATAGTGCCTTCTTCAGAAGGTTCTAAGTGAGAGCAAAGTCAGCCACAGTATAAAGCAGGTAAGAACTTTAAAAAAATGGCAAGGTTATTTTAAAAAAATAAACAAGGGCTCTGTATTATGGTGGTGGATCAAACTATTATATGGTTTTTTCCAATGTCAATATGGAAACAGAACCTTTCCCAGTGATAATTAAGCTGTGGGAGAAGATAGGGAGCCTTGAAGAGGGGGAAAAAACCCTTTCACAGTAGGGCTACCAGATCTGAGCTGCCAGAATCAGGGCAACCATCTCAAGATTGCCAGAGACAGATGTTTGCAGCCCAGATCATGGACCTCAAAACAGAACATTTCTTATGTATGTTAAATTATGAATACTCGGGGTTTTCATTCCACTACGAGGATGCCCCTCCTTCCCTCTACTATGAGCAAGATTTCCACCGGTCCAAAGGAAGAAAGAACTCTCAGTGTGCAATGTCCTTCATAACTCTGGAGCTTCTCTTATCATAAAGTACAAGGCCACTTTTGAGTTCAGCTCCGTTCTGGATGATTTTATGCACATGAAGCTTTCTTGGCAATGAGATATACGTGCACCTACCTTAACTTTCTTCAGGATGTTTTCTTTTACTTCTCAGTGTAGCTTATATAGCCTTGGACTTCCTGGTGGTCTCCCATCCAAATTTTAACCAGCTTCTATAATTTCTTGAGATCAACCAATGTTGACTAGGTGCTGCCATCTAGTGGGGCACGTATGTTTTACCAATTCATTAAGTCAGCACAAGAATGCCCTTATTGGAACACAGTATGTACAATTGAATATTGACAAGAATGTACAGAGCAAACCCACATAATCACCTACAAAATGTTTACTTTTGGTTGCAAGGCTATGTAAAGAAACATTCCTATGTTCATCTTCAGGGGCCCTGGGCTAGGATGTACATGTTGCAAATGGTAAAGGACAGGATGGCCAGCAGCTTTATAGAGGGAATTTTGCTGGGATATAACAGGTTAGTTTTGTTTTTTTCAACTGATTTTTGTACACCAAATTGTTTATTTGATGGTACAAGAGTAAAGCCAGAGTTCTCATTCCTACAAGTTCAATGCCAATTAAGATATTCTGATTTCATCTGGGAACAGGTAGGACTACATGAAAATTGTAATTAAAAGATTAAAAAAAAACCACAAAAAACTAGAAACCTTTCCTAAGGTTTATGTAGATTTTAAAACAGAGGAGTGAATTTAGCAATATTATTTTCCTAATTTTATTTGGATGCTAACTAGACAGACTAACATCTACATTTAAGTGCAAGATTTGAATATTCTAATATCTTGTTGACCTCAGTGAGTAATCTGAAGTCTTTTTCCCAACAAGTTGCAGAATTACACAACTAGATAGCTTCTGAATCTAGCAAAGCACGTTTCCAATGCTTGCTAAATCTTTGTTTTGAAGATTTGTCCGGTCCTTTCCCCCAATGTGAAAAATCTTTTGTACACAGGAACTGTTAAAAAAACTGTTTTGGCTTTTCTTGTGTAAAAGCACAATTCCATTTCTAGTTTCTCCTAAGGATCAGGAAACATATAAGAATCCTTGTCATGTTACCCAATTACCTTTATCAGGTAAATCAGAAGTAATACTGAACTGGTTAGTTGGACAGATTGTCTGACCAGTTAAAGCCGCTTCTTAGGTTCCCACGATCTACATTTGATGTTACCCTTTGGGGTAGGATGCAAGGACACCTCCGCCAATTCTTAGACTTGCCTCACTGAATGATTCATAAACATGCCATAACAATGTTTGTTAATTTTTTTTAAGCAGAATGACTAGAAGTACGGCCACTACAAAACGGCATCTGATAACACACTCGAGGTAGATATATCTCTGGTACATAATTACTATATGTCTAAACTGTAAAATCCAGAAGTGCCACTGGTAAACTTTTGGAAAACCTACACAAGACAGATTGCGTAGTGTCTTTCCATAGCAGCCAAGACACCAAGGTTTGGTATTTATGTGCTAAGCAATCCATTATCTGCCAGCCTTCATGACCACATACTATTTCAAGTTTGCTGGCAGGGCCAAACTCAACCACATGAAAGCAGAAATCATAAATATAAGAGCACCTATCATTTTTGTGTAGTTTTCTGAAATGTCATGCTTGACACTGCAAGATCTCCAATTACTTCAATGTTTGAATTTGCCCATAAATCGTGTATTTTCTGCAAGAGAAAATGCTAAGTTTCTGCTGTTATAAAATCTGTTCCCCAAAGCACTTTTTCTACTGTAAATTATCAGCACCCAGATAAACACAAGTTTAACCAGCAAAGTTTTGATGTGGTTAATGAGAAATGAAAAAAACAATTTTGCAATAATTTCACCACTAATGTGAAACTAAACTATTTCAATCTTTCCAACCCAATCTTTTATTCTTGTTCCAAGTAACAAAAAATTAACTCTTTTACTGAATAATTTTTACCATGTTGTTGCTTGCCTCACCAAGGAGCCAATTACTACAGTTGTTGTTAGTTGCAAAGTCGTGTCTGACCCATCGCGACCCCATGGACAATGTTCCTCCAGTCCTTCCTGTCCTCTACCATTCTCTCGAGTCCATTTAAGCTCACACCTACTGCTTCGGTGACTCCATCCAGCCATCTCATTCTCTGTCATCCTTTTCTTCTTTTGCCCTCAATCTTTCCCAACATTAAGTTCTTCTCCAGTGAGTCCTTCCTTCTCATTAGGTGGCCAAAGTGTCATCTTCAGGATCTGCCCTGAAGAACAGTCATGGTTGATCTCCTCTAGGACTGACCGGTTTGATCGCCTTGCAGTCCAAGGGACTCGCAGGAATCTTCTCCAGCACCAGAGTTCAAAGGCCTCAATTACTACGGTAGCTATTCTCAATCTTAGCAATTTTAAAATAAGTGGACTTCAAGTCTCAGAATTCCCCAGCCAGCCAGGGAATTGTGGGAGGTGAAGTCCACTTACTTTAAAGTTGCTAAGGTTGAGAAACACTGACCTATAAATTCCAAAAGCTGAAATCAAATAGTGGAAGATCTCCGGTCTATTTTCTGACTAGAAGAACTCCCAGCTTTACTAGAAATTGTGCTGAAGCAGCACTTTTGAAGACTAGACTGTCTGTGATTTTCAAGGATGCATTCCTAAAATTATGTTCAAGTTTGCACAATTTCGGATTTGTAGCCTGGGGCTTTCTTGAACAACCATTTTTTTTCCTCCTTGTGCAAGCTACATCTGTGATAGCTGCATTCCTGTTTCTGATAGTCCTGGTATGAGGATGGAGAAGTAGGAAGACTGGATAAGGGATACCACGATACTCTTATCTCCTTTTCTTCTGGCGATTGAATCCACCAGAAAGGGCAGGAAGAGAACGTCGCGGAGTGATCTATTTCCCCAAAGACAGTAAAATGCAGCAGTCTTGTGGGTGCAACTCAGAGCAAAGATGAGCAAATGGAATTATAATTTTTTAAAAAAGGTGTGTGTAAATATACAATTACATGTATATTTTGAAAAAAAAAAGGCATTAGCCTCGAAATAAACAAACCAGTTACTTAACGGGAACATTCATACTGTACAGGAGGTACTGTTCATAGGATTTTAATTTGGAGCAATAAATAGGCACTTCAATTAAAGTCTGCATTTACTAAATGTACCACTGACAAGTGTTGCTCTGTTACAATGGCTGGAAAAATGGCAACCGCTCAGAACACAAATGCCAACTTGAATTACAGCAAATCCAATGAGCATTTTGTTTTTCAATTATTCAGAGAAAATTTAATCCTGATTAAGTATCCTTGGGCAGGAATTGATGGGTAGTTGATGACTGAAACTAACATTTGAAATACTTCTATTAATTTAATCTGCAGCTATGGCTTAATTATGACTGAATCCTCACCGAATTCTCCCAGGATTAAAACTGTAGTACTGCATCAACACATTTCATTTTTTCTCTCTCCTCAGTTTAGGAGGCATAAACCCTCTCCTTTTACAACCATGCGGCGGTGGGGTTTTTTTTTTTCAACTTAAAGAGTTAGTTAATCACCCTTCTGCTCTTGTAAAATGTCAAACACAGAATTAAACCACAACTGGCAATCAAGCTAAAAACTGAACTACATCCAAGCCTCAAGGCAAGAAAGTGATAATGAGAACTATTGTTCACTGTAAACATTATACACCATTTTTATGGACCTATTACAGTTTAAGTCCTATTAAACTTCGGCATCAGTTTTTTTTGTCTCAAAGCCACCTTAAACAAGATATATATGATCTGAACTGCTGAACTCTTCCATCCAATTAGTTTAAATTTATCATTATTGAAATTTCAATTTTAATGCAAATGAGGCAAGTTGGAAGTGAAAACGTGGCTAAAATCACGTAGTCTTTATCCAAATAGCAAAAAAATAAAAAATAAAAAAGAAGAAGAAAAGTTTGCTCATCACTATTTCTGATAAATTCCAATCACTTCTGCATTGGTTGTCATCCAGCGAGAGCATAATGCCGTCTTCTAATTATTCAACTATTCTTGAGCTGAGTTACTGCTGAATATAGCTGCTCCATTTCCAAATCTTTATTGCACCATTGCCAAGAAATCTCCGAAGGGATCTCAAAAGTGATGCCGACTTTTATGTCCAGATGCTACTGTTAGAGGCAATGTCACTGAAGAGAGAGAGGACACTTCCCAGTAAAGACTATGGGAAACAAAGAGCCGGTATAGAAGGACCATGGAAAACAGCTGGCAGAGAATGACACCCATGGTAATAATCTAAGAAGGAACAATAACAAAAAGTGAGCGAGACAGAACATGGTTTGTACAATGAACATACAATTCGTATGAAATTTCTTAGATGTACAAAGGGGCGCAAGATCTCTTTAGACACATAGTCAATGAAAGAACAGCATATGGCAAGGATAAAATTCTTTTCTCCTTTCACACGTTGCAAGTTGAAAGTTTCACTCAGAGATGGAAGGGAGGAGGAGAGTGGGAGGTACAATGAAATTGTGTTTTAACTAATTAATTGCAGGGGTGGAGATCTGGTATTCTCAAAAGGCATGGAAAATCAAAGAGCACACCATAGCAGCAAGGTGTCATTTACACTGTTTAATTGAGGATGTCATTACACAAATTATGCAAACTGCCAGAGATTCTGCTCTAGTGTACGCAAAATCTGTAGCACTGGGGTCCAGAAAGCTGACATTTCATTTTACCATTGCATGAAACCAAACTCGGTTCACATGATGAAAAATCACAACTTCAGATATTCTGTGAAGTGTCTTTAATTCATAATATTAGAACAGTGTTTTTCAACCACTGTGCCGCGGCACACTAGTGTGCCGTGACATAGTGTAAGGTGTGCCGTGGGAAAAACACTTTATATATAGTCAATATAGGCACAGAGTTAAATTTTTTTAACATTTTCTAATGGTGGTGTGCCTCGTGATTTTTTTTCATGAAAAAAGTGTGCCTTTGCACAAAAAGGTTGAAAAACACTGTATTAGAAAACGTATCGTTCCACTACACAAAAACATGGTTTGTTGAATAAGCTATAGGAGTCTTATTCTATGTTAAGCCACTGTTATTTTCTAGCAATGTTTTGCAAATACAGGGGTTCCCACATCAATACTCGACGACAAAAATTCAAATGCACCATTTTATGACTTGAAACTGGCCACGGAATTATGGTTCCACTATTTCATCTCCACAGCACTAAAACACAGCTTAGTTTGGATTTAACCCAAAGATTTCAGAAAATGTTCTTTACATCTGATTTCCCCAATGAACTTTGGTTTGCTAAGAAAGCTTTTCTTTGAACCAGTCTTCGTTCTTTTCTTTTGTACTTCAATTGTCAGGGTCAGATTCATGTTCCTGCCCCTGATTTCCCCAGAGCTACAGGTTGTGGGAGTGGAGGGTTCAATTTCCATTGGATTGAGCCAGGCTTTACAAGGAAGTTTGAGGATGTACTTCAAAAAGGTAGGTCCAGGGCAGCTGAGGAGTTTTACAGACTGACACAGGTGCCTTTGGTCATCTCTTTTTCCATTCAAAACCTTTCAAATCCCCAAATGCAAAACAACCCCCTTGTTTTCTCCTCCCACTGGAATGGGGGGGGGGGGAATTCTAGCAGGCCACAAAAGGGATGCCAGGAAGCCATTTTGAGCTTCTTTGCAGCACAATTTGCCCTTCTTTTTACAATCAACTCAAATAATAATGACAACCATGTATCTAGCTTAACTAAACGCAGAATAAAAGCAAGGGGAATAATCAGATTGCAATCCTAAATTGCTCTTAAGGCCAGTTTAGTGAAATGCATGCAGCAAGAACAAAGACTTTTAGGGCAACTATACGATTTAACATCTAGCAAAAAACAGTTAAATTAAAAAGTGTGGCCTTTATCATCAGAAAGGAGCATCATTCATGACAGTGATTCTCAGTTCTGAAAAACACCCCTAATATGTTGCAGATACCAACCTTTTCTCGCTGATAATCTCTAAACATTAGAGATATAGTCACAAGAGTTGGATGACATAAAAACCACAGAATACATCCCTGAAAAAAAGACGCATGTGGATTATCAGCTATGGATACCTGGCAGCATTCATGGTTATGGACTCCCACTGAGTCACTTTACTGTTGTCAAAACTCATTTTCTTAAAAAAACTATTCTAAATCATGTAATAGAAAGCAGTAAGGATACTAATGGAATTTCTATACCTTAAAAAAATCTTTCCTGAGCAAATCAAAGCTTTTTTATTTACACATATACAGACAAAGGAGCCTCATTACGAACATCCTGACTTACTTCTGAATGAATATAAATATACTTCTTTCTATTTTCTTCAAAAAAGTTTCAATGTTTTTTTTTTAAAGAATACATCGGGTTTTCACATACCTTTGTGAAAGTAATATAGAATTCTCTCTTTAGAGTACTCCTCTCAATTCGGATAATCTGGTAAAGTCCACATCCTAACAACATAGCTAGACAAATTCTTAACCCGAGGAGAAGTGCACCGGCTAAACTTTGGTGTGAATGGTAACTATGGTGATTGGTATCTTCCAGCTGCTCCCAAATAAGCAGAATGCTCTGCAACAGAACAAGCCATATACCAAGAATAAAAATGATGCTTGAAGGAAACTTTGTTCAGAAAATACAAGCACGATGGAGCCACATTATTAGTAACGACCACCTCAGATCGGGGGCGGGGGGGGGGAAGTAAAACTTCAAAATAATTACTAAATAGAAAAAAATAATTATAGATTTGGAAAATGTATAACAAAATATAACCGTAAACACCTTCAGCTTTTCTTGCCTGAGACAGGACTAGAACTCAGGTTTCCCAATTTCTATCCTGGTATACTACGTCAATCTGGCTCTCTTTTGGAGGCTATGGCTTTGGCAGCATCTTCCAATTATGGTAAAATCAGGTGCAGAACCTGTCCAGTTTGCCTTTCATTAACTATTTTCCCAAATAATCATTAGGCCGTTCTAGTCGGGTAACATCATTTTCAACATTACATCTTATTAATGTTCTAGAGCAGAGGTGGTATTTAGCAGGTTCTGACCAGTTCTGGGGAACTGGTCGTGGAAATTTTGAGTAGTTTGGAGAACCGGTAAACACCACCTCTGACTGGCCTGGTCCTCATCTATTCTCTGCCTCCTGAGTCCCAGCTAATTGGGAGGAAATGGGAATTTTGCAGTAACCTTCCCCTGGAGTGGGGAGGGAATGGAGATTTTACAGTATCCTTCCCCTGCCACGCCCACCAAGCTACAGCTACAGAACCGATAGTAAATTTTTGAATCCCATCACTGTTCTAGAGTTATTAGCCACTAATCCCTTCTTCAGTAAAGACAAAAAAAAAACTCCACCTGTGTCACAACAGCGGTTATGGCAATGGCAGTGGATGCTGGACTGGAATCCCACTGGAGAGGTTTGCTCTGAGATTTCTTCATTCTACCAATTGCCCATCCCATGCAAAGACTCAGTAGCAGGTACAACATCTGCACCTGAGAGATTATGTCACACACTATGGGAAAGGCCAAGAAAAGTTACACAGTTAAATAGTTCATGATGGCATTAGGGATACCCGGAACATAGAAAGTCCCTGTGTTGGGCTTTCTTAGTTCTGCAAAACATTTCTAGGGGAAGCCTCTGCCCTTCATACAAGTCCTTCAGGGCAGCCATTTGCATGAACAGCTGAATGTTTACCATTTACTCTCATTCTTGCTATATTGAGATCAATTTTGGCCTCATTAGGAATGTTCTTTATTTTCAGTCACTTCTCCAAAAATGTGGCAAGCCATTTTCAACTTTTGTAGCAGACTTAAGTCATCTTTTGGTGGTTAACAATGTCTTTAAGATTAACAGATTTGGAAGGGACCTTGTAAATCTTCCGGTCCACCCCCCCCCCCTCCCCAAGCAGGAGATCCTACACCATTTCTGATAAATGGCAGTCCAGTCTCTTCTTGAAAACTTTCAGTGATGAAGCTCCCACAACTACTGAAGGCAAACTGGTCCATTGGTTGATTATTCTCACTGTCAGAAAATTTCTATATATTTCTAGGTTGAATAAGAGGCCGAGAGCTCCCCAAATGATGCAACTAAACGATAACATGCTCCTCAGCCTCTCAATTTTCCAGATATGCTACCCAATGTGGAACATTTTAATTTGTTGCTAACTATTTGGTTTAAACTCCTATTTACTCTGAGAGCAATCAATTCAGAATGTTCAGGTTTGGGCAGACAAGGATATGATTACACTGTAAAGCATCTTTTGAAATAATCAAATATGTTGCTAGACAAAATGAACAAAGCCCTGTCCTCTGTATTGGCTGGTGGGATCCAACCAGCCCATGGCAGCATGTGGAAGTACAGGACATTAGCGCACTCCAAATAACCCATGCAATAATTAAAAAGATATTAAACAATGCCTCATGATGTACCAGAGAAAACAAATACGCAACTTAGAAAAGACGTACTTACATTCTGCAAGGCTCCCCATAAAAGGCAATCCTACTCCATTTTTTGAATAACTAATGTAAATGAAAGAAAACTATTTTCAAAAGCTCATTCTGTTGAAAAATCCAATACTTCACACACAATACTAGAGTTGTGTACCATTTCAGATTCCAAGGTGAAAGGTACTTCTGAGTCTGCTACTTTATGAGCCAAACACGGCTTTTCCTAGGACCGTGATGGTGAACCTGTGGCATGTTGAGCCATTTGTCAAGGCATGTGAGGCTTGCCCTGTCAGCCGGCCAGCGCACTGACTTCAGCCTTCTTTTGAGGTCATTTTTCACCCTCCAGAGGCCTTCCTGAAGCCTCCGGAGCACGAAAAACCGCCCCTACGGGCAAACTGGAAGTTCAGGAAGTCTCCAGAGGGCTAAAACTGGCCCTACAGCAAACTGGAAGTCTGTTCCCAAACTTCCGGTTTGCCTGTAGGGCCAGTTTTTCACGCCCCGGAGGGTCTTGGGGGTGGAGGAGGCTATTTTTGCCTTCCCCAGGCTCCTATAAAGCCTCTGGAGCCTGGGGAGGGCAGAAAAAGCACACCAAAATGGGGGGCAGCGCTGGTCGTGCGTGCATGTGCACTGTGGTTGTGTGCATAGCATTATGGGTGTGGCACGCCCACCCAGAACCCCCCTGCGCTCCCCCTGCTTTTGTCACGTGAGCAAAAAAAGGTTTGCCATCACTGTCCTAGGATGTGAAGTAGCAGTGAAAGGAACTATAACCAGGGGTGTCAAACTGAAGGCCTGTAGGCCAAATCTGACCTGTGAGGTGCTTAAATCTTAGGTTGCCCTGGAAACAGTGAAGGACCAGCCCATGATGCCTCTGCTAGCGAAAACAGAGCTTGGGAGGGCCGCGAGCACTCAGGCAAACATAAGCACCCCCGACATGAGTGACATCAAGCTGGCCACGCCCACCCCGAGATCAAATACAACCCTGATGCGGCCCTCAATGAAATAGAGTTTGACACCCCTGGGCTGTACTATGCTGGGACAGATGTAGTTGCTCTTAGGAATCGGCAGGTCTTACTTCCATGCTCAGAAGCACATTATCTCCTTCAAATGCAAAGGGCCCACACAATAATTACAAATAATCTTTCTGGGGACACAAACACACATACATGCATATGTGTACACACACGTTATTTGCAGAACGTGTTAAAGGTCATCCATAGCAGAAGAAACAAGAGACTGGATTACAAACAGCACTTATAAGTTTGCTTACACTGGAATATTGCTATTGAGAAACTTCTCCATTTGGCTCCCTTTGGTTCTAACCAGACTCCCTCTTTATTTCTTGATTAATAGATGTTAGTTTACATGTAAATTTACATAAAGCTAGTTTAAATATACTGTGTTAAGAAAAAATACCCCAAAATATTAAAAAGAAATCTGGAATTCATCCCAAACCTGGTTTATAATGTATTCACATTGTTTCAAGGAACCCATCGTAAGAAACTCTATTTAAGATTAAAGAAAGAGAATCTGAAAAGAAACTGAAGTAGGAATGTACAGCCTCAAGAAAAGAAGATTATGGGCAAATCACAAAACAATTCAGTGGGTTTAATATCAGGAAACAATAATTGGCAACATTTTGTCCCAATGCTCCATGAAATCAGTTTTGTTAAAATTAGAGGCCACTGGTTAAGCATCCCCTTAGAGCAGGTGTGTCAAACTCGCAGCCCGTGGGCAGGATGCGTCATGCGCTGGCCACACCCACTCCCGTTTTAGCAAAGGGGAAAAGCTGCTATGTCATGTGATGATGTGTCGTTGCAAGTTTGAAACCCCTGCCTTAGAGTGCTGTTTTACCCAGCAAATTGAAGAAAGAAATGCAGTATGATAGAAGCCTGGTCTGCTCAGAAGTGCAAATTACCTGCATACACCTGAATGGCTTCCATACCACTGTGAGAATCCACAGCATAACCCCAAGCAATCCATGTACTCTGCAATGAGTGGTGCTATCTGACATTACTCAGGTGCATCTGGTGGGATGCAAGAAGAAGGGCCTTCTCTGTAGTGGCTCCCTCCCTGTGGAACATCATCCCTCCAGAAATTATAATGGCTCCTACTCTGAAGCTCTTTTGGAAGGTCCTGAAGAGATGACTTTTGCTAATGGGCCTGGAGAACCCAGAGTGGGATGGAGCCCATTAAATGGTTGATATGAGTGTGTGTTGTTGCCAAGGGTGTGTGTGTTGTATTATCATCATTATCATTCATTCCAAATTGCTTTTATCTTCTGTAAGCCGCCTAGAGTTGCCGTGAGCGAGTAAGCAACTATATAAATTTTCTAAAATAGATTTTTTTCAAATAAATACCGTACAGTAACTTAGCTTGCCTTCCTCCCTCTGTATGCTGGAGCAGAAAGAAAGTTTAAGTCTAAGCAGTACAGCCTAGGATATTTCCAGGGAATCATTTGTGGTTCAGGCCTTAAGAGCAAAGCTAGCTGGGAAAGCTAGAAATTCTTGTTAGTAAAGGTTGCTGCTAGAAGCCTAAGGCAACAGACAAGAGCAACAGTTTATAGGAATTCAGCTGAAGTCCCTTCCGTGGGATCTGAAATTACCTTGAAAAATGCAGATAGTTTGCAAGAGCTGAAGCTGCTTGCAGGAGCAAAACTACAGAGAGCACTTTGAGCACCGTGTGCATAGGTCCCCCTTTCTTAATTGTTTGCCACAAGGACTGAGCATAAATGCAGGCAGCAACAAAATAACCCAGGACAAGTAGGAAGAAGAACTCATGTAAGCCTGTGAACAGAAAAAAACCAATGTTCATTCATTTCTTTGACAATGAATGCCTTGTTTCTTGTAAACCTTGTTTTCATGCCTTCTGCCTAATGGAAAACCTGACAATTCCCAGAGCAATTTCCAATTAAAACACATTTGACTACAGCTTAGTAACAATGGAGAACAGCAGCTGATTTGAGGTTTAGAAATCTGAAAAGCCTGGGGAAATAACCAGTTTCATTTTGGGCTAAAAGTTGCAGGAAGCATTCCAAAAACAAGTTCCACTACAGATAAGGCCCTTCGTGATGGGACCTTGAGAGGTTCATTAGGTCTTTAAAGGACCAGCAGCAGAGGAGATACAATGCTAGGAGAGATGAAGATATGTGATAGGGTTTCCATATCATGCGTGCTGGGGAATTCTGGGAGTTGAAGTTCACCCAGCTTAAATTACATGTAGTTTGAGAAATGCTGCAACAGGGATTGGGAATTACATGAAACAAGGAGTTTCGCTTTTGATTTCAAAATATCTCTTTGGTTATGTAACCTTTTTCTGCCTAATCATCCTTCTTTTGAAGAATCACTATCTTCAGGATTGTTTTTCAGACTAAATATGGCAACTGTGGCAGCCTTTGCAAAAGCAGCAGCTAAGAGCGAGGTGTTTTGTCTTACCACTAGATGTCACTGCTGCAATACGTAAAAGAGGTGGGTGCTCCATAAAGTGCTCCCATATGTAAAATGCAACTTAAATGTACATTTTGTGAGGTAAACCAAACTAACAAATTGTAGATTCTATAATGAACATTCTTTTCTTTATTCAATAAGTTGCTATGGAAAGAAAGTCACATGATGGGGGGGGGAGACACATAACTGCCTTAAAAAGTTGCAGATAAGTTTCTTGTTTGCTTGTTTTGCAATCAAGTAGGTATTTCTGGAACTGAATCCAAAAGGCTATTGAAGAAAGCTGTTAAACCCCAAGGCTTAAATGTCTGACCATTCCAACTTGCACTATTACTTCTCAATTTGTTCAACACAGCTAAAAGAAACATACAAGTATGGCACTGTACCATATCTGTATATAAGCAAATATAAGGATAAAAATTACATTCATTTCCAAAGTAAAAAAGACAAAAAAGATATTTTGGATTATTTGCCTGTTATCTGTGCAAGAAAAATGGAAGAGGGAAGATTCTAACGTTATGATCCCTAAAGTCTGGTTAAAGCAATCAACCCATTTTTAACTTAGCATTAAATGAATAATCTTTCATGGATTTGGAGAAATGCTTCTTCTCCAAAAATGTGCTTTCATTAAACTGGCCATGTCTTCTTTTTCTTTCCCACAAAGCCCACTCCATATCAAGAAAAATACCTTACCTGATTCCCCTGCACTAAAGTGATCTAATGGATTCCGCTCTGCATCTGGATTTAGTAGCACCATTTCAAATTGAACATCCTCAGATTCAGAGTCTTCATATGTCTCCGCGCAGGTAAACTTGTCGACATAAAATACATACCACGTGTCTGGATAAGGGACCTGGGATACCGTTATATTTTGTTCGGTGCAGTTCATGTTCACTTAAAAAAAAATACATTAAAGTCACTATCTCCAGGAAGCTTTTAGTGATAAGAAATTTCTAGCATTCAAGAAATTTTTCATGTTTTCAAATCTCACCAGCTCAGGGTTGACTCAGCCTTCCATCCTTCCAAGGTGGGTAAAATGAGGACCCAGATTGTTGGGGGCAATATGCTGACTCTCTGTAAACCGCTTAGAGAGGCCTGAAAGGCCTATGAAGCGGTATATAAGTCTACTGCTATTGCTATTGCTATTGCTATGTTTGGTTCTGGCTAAGGGGCACATTCATATTGCTGAAAGTACATGTGCCAATATATATGCTAGAATATATATGCCAATAGAATGTATTTTTGCAGAGTATGTTTATAATGTAAATGGAAATATATTTAAAGAACATACCAACTCATTACATATCATAGGGCAAAAATCATTCCCATTTAGCCACTTTTAAATCACCTTTAGGCCAAAAAAGAAACTAAATGCACTTAATTATGAAAATCATAATGTATAGTCAATTACAGTAAAATGTTATTTAATTAGAAAAAAAATACTTCAATGATTCAGGGGCATGATAAAGACTTTGCCTGAAGAAAAATCCACCTTGAATCTCTGACTTCTTTATGTCAGGTTAGTAAAAAACAACAGCCTAAAATGCAGGAGGAGTTAATCTATGCAAACAATACTAAACCAGCTCTACCTCAGTACAAAGCTGTTTATTAAGTTACAAAATGTGATTAAATCTCCATGTGACTTATTCTAAACAGACCAAAAGCCAGTTTATACATTTTGAAAGTAACTTGGGAAGGAAGTACATATAAAATAGCCAAGATATGGCACTTTTTAAAATCTGAAATTAGGAATAGTGTAAATATTGTTATATCTATTTTTGCATAACACATTTAAAGTGAAAGGTAGAGGTTAAGAACAGATTTTGAAAAAGGGTGTTATCAGGCATGCTCAAGAATAATGCTATGACTATTAGAAGGGTGTAGCAAATTTTGAATAACTGAATGAAGATTATGTGCATTATATTGTACATAAATATGTACAATAACATTAGAACCATATAAGTTTGATTAATGTAGTAATTCTCATTTGCATCAATATTATTTTTGTATCAAAGTGAATGACACTCAGATGCCACACTGTCCTTCTAATAATGTTGATGTATATTTAAAAATAAAAAAACTTCATCCAAAAATAAAGTAAAAATAAAATCTGCCAATGTCAGTGTATAATTAACTATGGGTACTGGTGGTGCATTACTATTAACATTTTATTTTGATCAATTAAGAATGATCCTGATTATGATCACTTTGAAATAAACTATCTGAGGATTTACTAATTATAAAATATTTGTGGTCCACAAAAATTGATCTTAGTCTTGGTAATCTAATTTCCCAGTTTCATTTTCTTTAATTGAGCAAGGAAACAAAGGGGCTCTTTTCATGCTTTTAAAAAAAACTAGACATCATTTTCTTATTTTATGCTACCATAATTATAGGTTTAAATATTAACACTTGCAATATGGAAAAATAGTCAATTGATTCATTGAATGGTTTTTTAAAAATTGCTTTCAAGTCAGCTGTATGGGTAACAATTTTCTCTTCAATTCACTGAAAAAACTTAGAAATAGAAGCAAATATGATCATTTTAAAAATGTGCCAAAATGGAAGATTATCAGTTGTGCGATTGAGAACAATTGTTTGCTTGGGGTGGGAGTGGTTCACCTCTCAAATCTTCCTGCCCTAAACAAAACGGCAGAAAGGGGTAGAAGACACGGCCCCTTCTCATGATTTCAGAGCAATATTGGGATAGCCTTTTGCATCTTCCCTCCCCCCCCACCTCTGGCAGTCTGGAAGTCCAAGGATAGCATCTGGGCCATCCAAAATTGCCTATCTCTGATGCAGCTTTTTGCATTCTAATATTTGTTCTGGTGAAAAGTCTAGTGGGGAGAGCTTTGGACTGGCTGCAAAGACAGGCTCAGATGCTAAATTTCCAAGTGTTAGACTGACCTGATTAATCTACATTAGTTGGCATTGTGTTATCACGTTTTGTATTGAATCCAAAAGGGAAGAGTAAATATTAACATTTGCTTGGATTGCAAGCATTAACAGATTAGAAACTTCTCCCTTCTATGAACTTATCCTAGGTGCTGTGCTTTGTCAACAATTAGAATCTTGACTCGGATGAACTTTATCGGGATTTCCAAAACAAAAAAGGTCATGCTGGGGATAAGCAGGGTGTAACAATCTTCTATTATCTAGGTGAAAAAATGACCACATTTAGAATGGAATACGGAGCATTCACTTGTGATACACCATGGATTACACATGTAATCAGTGAAACAAAAGAGACTAGAACTGAATGATGAAAAGTGAAATGTAGGTATATAGAAGTTAATATGTCAGGAAGCAGAACAGGTGTGATTGTAGAAAGTTTTCATAACTAGTATAGCTAGAAGTCAATGTGCCTTAGCTTGCAATTTTCCATGCCTTTTGGTGCAAATATCAAAGTACTTTAACGGCCTCTAAATGCTTTACTAAGGATTAATCTATGATCAGCCAATGAGTATAAACAGACTATATAATGGCTCAATACATTAATGACACCTGTGCACAGACTCACTTATCAGCTGAGCTTTAGCCAGTTTTTCTTTACAGCTATAATCCTGTTGACTTTCTTGAAGCTTTAGCCATTCCTGAGCTTGAAAGAGATGAAGCTTTGCTTCTTTTCCAACAGCAGTTGCCACGTTGTTGATTCTGACATACAGAAGAGCACAATCACCTTGATATTTAAAAAGAAGTCAAATTCTGTTATACAGATAAAAACACAAGCAAGAGAGAAACATTCCCTACAAGGCAGTTTAATGCTAATAAGAGGTATGTTCCACTGCATATTTACCAGTTGCATTTATTATTTGCATAGCATGATCATTTTTTTAAAGCTCTGTCTATGCTGAAAGCTGTCAAAAATCCAGTGAATTGATTTCCCCCTTATGCCATATGTACCATATGCTTAGGACAGCTTTTCAAAATCAAGGATAACTTTCGTTTCATTTTGAAGAGCCAAGGGATGACCAGAACAAGTGTTTTCCAATGTCTCAAAAAAAGACTTAACTCGGGCCTACTGCAATAATGTAGCATAAAGCAGAGGAGGGCAGAACTTGAGACAGAAAGATCAAGCCCATCACATGTGCCTCCCCCCATATTGTACTTGTTGGGACTATATTTCCTTAGGAGAAACAAACTTGAAAAAGGGGCAAACCTAAAAGAGATTTGTAGGTAATTGTTTATTTTTTAATAATTTTGGTTTACAAAAGAACATTTTGTACAGAAAAACTGTACAAAATGCATTTTCTATTAAAGGACAGTTTTATGAAACAAAGGACTGTCCTTTATTTAAAAAAGGACATTTGGTCGCTGTACCTATATTCCAAGATCTTGTTGCCAACATTTAACTCCCTCTCTCCAGCCATATTTGGGGCCATTTTGGAATAATTTTCAGGTCTTTCAAGGCAATGGTGGCAGTTTTGAAGGGTGGAAAAGATTTTAATGTTAGAAAAGCGAATGGATTCCTATTCTTAAAATAGGATTTGAACATCTTGGGGGGGGGGGGGAAATCCCCCTTTTCAATTTAATTTCCATCTCACCAGATAACCTTAAGCAGGAAAGTTAGGTGGCTAATTTACAACTTCTCTCCCAATATTTCCTTTAAGAGTTGGATAAAATCAAGTTGTATTTGAATTTCTAGTTTCACAGACATTTCCGTGTTGTTTTCTTGGCAATAGTACAGAGTTACTGTGTTCTTCTGGACGCTTTCAACTCAGGTTATAAACCTTCCATGCCAAAGTCAACTAGATACTTAAACTAGGTTTAGGGCTTCTACAGCTACAATAACATTTGCACTACAAGCCCATACATATTTATGACATGTAATAAAAAAGTTATCTATAAAATAATTTGTGCTGGTCTAGAAGTTTTGTTCTCTCTCTCTTCCTTTCCTTTCCTTTCCTCTCCTCTCTTTCTAAAATTTATTGGCTGCCCATCTTACCAAAGGTAACTCTGGGTGGCTTACAGTCATAAAAATATATCTGCATTAAAACAAATTAAAACCAAAGATTAAGAGCATGTGGGGAGGGTGGGGGCAAAATGGCAGGAGGTGGGATCTGTTGTTTACTTGATCAACCACCTCCACTGTGCTGTTCCCCCACTGGGGTTCCAGGCCTTCAGGCTCTTAAGAAAGGATAGGAGGGTTGGGGCCAACCTCATATTGGGGGAAGAAGATATTCCAGAGGACAGGAGCAACAGCAGAGAAGGCTTTCTTCCTGGACCTTGCCAGCTGGAATAATTGGGCTGATGGGACCTGTAACCTGCCTCTTCCACCAGCACGAGTGGGATGGGCTAATCCCAGTGGGATGAGATGGCCCCTCAAGAAACCTTGACCCATGCCAAGGGCTTTAAAGGTGATCACCCACACCTTGAATTGTACCCGGAATCAGAGCAGCAACCAATATAGCTCAAGGAGAAGTGGTGATACAAGGGCCACCTACAACTGTCTGCACTGCTGCACTTTGTACCAGCTGTAGCCTCTGAATGCTTTTCAAGGATACCCCCATATAAAGTGCATTACAGCAATCCAACCGTGAGATGATTAGGGACTGAACAACTGAGCACACGGAATCCTGATGCAAGAAAGGCTGCAACTGGTGCGCAATATGACGTTGTGCCAAAGCCTTTCCTAGCTGAGACTGTCCCCCTGCTTCTCAAGCAGGAGTTGGGAGTCCAGCAGAATCCTCAAGCTGTGGACTGGATCTTTCTGGGAGAGTGCTACCCCATCCAGAGTAAAAGATGTCAGAATCCCCGAGCCCTGTGTACCCAAAGCCATTCAGTCTTGCCAGGGCTAAGCAGAAGCCTGTTATCCAGGCCCCCACTGCCATCAGGCACCACAAGAGGATAGCCACAGCATCACTTGGGTCACCAAGAATGGAGAGATACCGAGTTGGGTGTCATTGGCACACAGTAGATATCTCAACCACTGGTGACAGTTGATCTTGCCTAGCAGTTTCATACAGATATTGGAAAGCCCTGCAGGACATCACAACATAGTGGTGGAGGGCTGGATCTTTCACTCCCTTTCAATAGTGATTGGGACTGACCATGGAGAAAGGAGTTGAACCAGCACAGCCCCAGTCCCTGCAGCCAGCCCAAAAGGATACCATGGCCGATGGTACTGAAAACTGCCGAGAGGTCGAGGGAGGATGATTGCATCACCCCATCCTGCTCTCGCCAGAGATCATCAAGCACCACCAATTTGATGGGGCTCTGTAAGTAATTTCTATAAACCTGAACAACTAGCTTTCCAGCTTTCCTTTTCTGAGATGTCACTCAGGGTTAATAGCTTTCCTGCTTTCCATTATCTGCCTGGGAAAAATATTTAGCGAGCAAGTGGATCCATCAAATCACAGCAGGAATGTCTGCAAATATAGAACCAAAGCAATAACTCTCACTTCCTGGGTTTCTCCTTAAGACCAGAAAATATTGACAAGGGTCCCGCACTAATTTTACGCTATGCTTACTTTATAAGCCAAACAATTTGTCACCAAAAAATGGTTACCAATCTCTGGTTACCAGAAAAGACACAATTAGATCTTTTGCTTACTGTTGCTGCTCATGCTTGTCAGACTGGCCACAACCTCTAAATAGAAACGATCCTTGTCTCCATTTGTTGAGATAGTTCTATTAAAAGTTGAGCATATTGCATAGCCAGATCTGAGAATTGTGTGTCAAAATCCCTAACTTCTCTCCCCCACCGCCCCACAACTGACTCTCGCTGCCGACCACAGTGTAACCAATCAAGTCCATGCAAGATACTTTCACAATCATCATCTAAACACATCCCCCTTTCTTCCAGGTAGGTGACTTTAGGGCAGCATCTCAAGGAGGTATAGTATCTACTTTCGATTCCCCAAACAAGTCCCCTCCTCACAGTTCATGGTAGTCTGTCATCACAGAACGGTGAAGCACAGCAAGCTCAAGGTGACAGCTGACAGTTTTACTCTATGCTGAGTGCCAACAAGTCTTTCTTCCTCTGTAGCTTCACTAGATGCCCCTATCAGGACAGAAGAGGATGGAAGGCTTGGTCCATATTCTGTCATACTGCTGACTTGCTCAGAACTACTTGCTGCTTCTGGTTTCCAAGCCAGTGCTTGTTAAGTGCTTTTTCTCTGCTTGGGAGACTTTAACTTTCTTATCTTGCTGCTGCAATAACCCAATGAGCAACAGTACTAGGTTAGCCCAGCATTGTGCAGGAGAATCAAAAGTTGCCATGCAAACTGATGGCTGAGTGCCCCTATCTGAGATATTTATGATCAAGTGAACTGCATTATTCCAGCACTTAGAGGCAAAAAGCACTTGTGTGAGTTACTTCCAAAAGAATCAGTTCATGGAAGTCACAGGTGGTAGGCAAGGCCTGAGGATTTGGCATTCCTTCTTGAAAAGGAACTCATATAGTGAACTATATTCATAAAGTGCTCACTATTGAATGACATAATGGTCACCCCTCTGCTAGAAAATACTGAGCAGTATGTACAGATGGAAGACTGGAGCAGAAGCTACGAGGGGCAGAAAGGATCACATTCCCTGTTACGGCAATGGCACTCATAGATGACTTTATATTCTCAAAAGCTCACAATCATTCAGAACCAACCCTAACACTAGACTAAGAAGGTGGCTGCTGTACTACACGCAAACCTAACATTAGTAAAAAAAACAATTACTGTGCTTCTCTCTCAGAGCTAAAATGTTTATGAAGATGCCACAGAAAAAGTATAATTCACCAAAAATATTTCTTCACCCTGGCAAGAACACATTTGCCAGTTCTGCTAAATTCCTGGAGATTTGGCGCTTGGTAACTGAAGCACGGCAAATAAAACGAAGCCTGCAGAAGTCTGATCAGCTAAAAGAGGCTCCAAATGAGGAAGCAACACAGCAACCAGCTGCACCTTGGGAGGACAAGGCTGATCCCAAAGGAAATCAACAGAGATCAGGGCAGAACTGAGATAGACTACCAAGACATCCCAGTGCAGAAATACAGGTAGTCCTCAACCACTATTGAGCCGAGAATTTCTGTTGCTAAGTGAGAAATTGGTTGAGTTTTGTCCCATTTCACAACTTTTCTTGCCACATTTGTTAAACGAATCACTGCAGTTAACAACCAGGTTACTAATTCGACAAGTGAATCTGGCTTCTCCATTGACTCAGAAGGTCGCGAAAGACGATCACATGATTCCAGGACACCGCAACTGTCATACATACGAAGCAGTTGTCAAGCATTTGAATATAAATCACATGACCATGGGGATGCTGCAATAGTTGTGTGAAAAAAGGTCATAAGTCACTTTATTTTCAGTGCTGTTGTAACTTTGAAAGGTCACTCAACTGTCGTAAGTCGAGGACTACCTGTATACTCTTTTTAGGAAAGCAATAAAGCCCCCTCCCACCCAGCCACTAAGGAAACCATAGTTCACTCAGAGAAAACTTTTCTTTTGCAATCATGAGGATGCACAGTAGTCCTTAGTGGCCTTGGGGAACAATATAGGAAAATCTTTGTAGCTCAGGGATGAAATGAGGGGTCCTTGATGCTTTCTGAGCTTGCTTGTTTTCTTGCAGATGTTTTATTACTCTAACTAGTAACATCATCAGTGCTAAAGGAGTGCAGTTTGCTGCCAGTTTATATTCTTGTGTCTTACCAGTCTGTGTGGGTGGGTGCAGCCTTAAGAGATTCTTTGGTTGGGCTGTTTACTGATGGCTCTTTGGCAGTTTCTTGACTGGGATATTGTTTACAGGTAGTCCTTGATTTACAACAGTTTGTTTAATGATCGTTCAAAGTTACAACGGCACCGAAAAAAGCAACTCATGAACATTTTTTACACTGATGACCGTTGCAGCGGTTACAAGATCCAAATTCGGATGCTCGACAACCGACTCACATTTATGACACTTGCAGCATCCTCGCGTCATGTGAACCCCCTTTTGTGACCTCCTCTTGCCAAGCCAAGTCAATGGGGAAAGCAGATTCACTTAACAGCCAGGTCACTCACTTAACAACTGCAATGATTCTTTTAACAAACACTGCAAGAAAAGTTGTAAAACGGAGGCAAAGCTCACTGAAACAATTTTTCACTCAGCTCCAAAAATTATGGGCTCCACTGTGGTTGTAAGTTGAGGCCTACCCGTACTTGATGGTTGGGTCCAAGATGTGGCAGGGAGGAAAAGCTCCAAAATTTTGGCCTCCACCTCCTCCTGCAAGACACTTGTCGCTCCTGTTGCGAAGACACGTGTCATCCTCCTGCAAAGGCACGTGTCATCGTCGGCAGAGAAGAGGATCTGCAGAAAAAGTGCCCATTTTGACACGTGTCATGGAAGTCTTCGCACCACAACAGTCCTTGGGCTCCCAGGGAAGAAGCGGCTCTTTCTCCCGAGAATGGACGGTCTGTGTGCGTGGGGGGTGCCCGGTGTTATTTCCACGAAGAACACGCGTGGGGCGGCAGGTACCCCACGCGAGTCAGCCCCACGAGGCGGCCTCTTGAGCCAGCCTGTCACGGGGTCCTCCCGCAACCCACTCCGCTTTTCCTTCGCTTCTGCCGCCGCCGAGCTCTTACCTCGGAACTGGAACCGAGCCACCACCTGGCCGGCCCTGGCGCGGGCCGCGGCGCTGGAGAAGCCGCCATGGACGGTCTTGGCTTGCGCCCCGCGCATCCAGGCGCCACCGCCGCTCCAGAGCGCGACCCAGACGAAGCACAGAAGCCGCTCCATGGCTTCTCCGGCACCCCGCCGTCACCTCTCCCCCATCCCGACCACGTCTGCACTCGCCCTGAGGAGAACGGAAACCAGGCGGAACCAGGAAAGGAGCGGCAGCCAATGGGAAAAGAGGCTTTACCAGGAGGAGGCCAATGAGAGGGCCTTCCCGAGGAGGGCGGGGGGAAGGGGGAGGGCGGGACGGGCCGTTGCCGCGCGCCAGCTCTAGCAAGGAGGACTTCCAACTGGCATTCTGGAGACGGTTGCTAGGAGAGGAACGCTCCACCCTCCGTGTCACTGAAGTCGGATGCGGTTGGTGGAAGGGGAAGAGGGGGCGGGGCCACCGCGTCTGGCGGAGAGACCCAGGAGGACATCTAGTTCGAGCCCTGGTTTTAAACTTCTGGTTTGGGCTCGCGAGCCGTGTTCTTTCCATCCAGCCCAAGATCTTCCAAACCTTGGAAGGGCCGATTCTGGGCGCGCGTGGATTAAATATCCAGCAGCTGCCATTTAACTCCTGTTTGTCCCAAATACGCATGAATCAAAAGTGCTTTTAAATATTAATTCGAATGGATTTGGAATGATTCTCTTTTGCGTAGCAAAAAAGAGCATTTCGTTTTGGCAGAGTGTTTGCTTTTGTCATATAGTTCCCATTACCCCAGGCTAGGCAACATCCTAAGGAAAGTTTTGTAGACGTGTCTTGTCCCATTCCTCTTTAGTTTATACATGTCTTCTGTGCCAGATTAAATTATGAAATTTATCTTTATTATTAAATAACTAATTGGCAAGCTCGGAGAGCAAATCACAGCCAAAATTTAAAACGAGCTGCAAACATTTTCTATTATTTCAAGGGTATTCCATCTCAGAAATCTACAGTAAGGCCATTATACTAAATGAACTCGCCAGTCCTCGAAATCATGTCTCCTTAACGTGAATGCTGGCTTTATGTCAACAGCTCGGAATAACCTTGCCTGTTTTATTGAGAAGTTTGATTATTTTAAGTTCCCACAACATTTTTAACCTGATCAAAGCACAGCCTGATAACGGTTTTGTGAAATCTTCTCTTATTTAGCTTCCAACATTTGGTTTCCTTTTCTCCTGGTAGTTGTCTATGGAGATAGTTCTCAGTCATCCAAGTCATGGTTGTCCCAAAGGTGCTTTTTTCTCTCTCCCAAGAGTCTGTAGAGATTCTGTCATCCTGGTCATGGCTGTCACAATGGTGCTTTTTTCAGGATGCAAATGGACTTCATCCAAGAAGCTTCTTCAGCTCTGACTGGATGGTGGGGAATGGAAGGATTTATATTCCTTGCAGAGAGCTGGTCATGTGCATCCTTTTTGAGAGTCATTGAAGCACTTGGAGGTTTTTCTTATGTCTTCAGGGTCATCGGAGTAATACTCCTAGTTCCTGTAGTCTGCAATTTTTTTCCCCTCTGGAAATCCATTCCTACTCCCACACCATTCAAAGGGTGTCCATCCCAAATTGTACAGCTAAAAGCCTGCAGATTTTCTCAGTCATCCAGGTCATGTTTATTCTCTGGATTTCCAGAGAAAGAATTGCAGACTACAGGAACCAGGAACACTATTCAGGTGACCCTGAGGACATAGGCGTGCTTAAATGACCCTCTAAAACAGTGCTTCTCAACCTTGGCCCACCTGAAGATGCGTGGACTGGGGGATTCTGGGAGTTGAAGTCCACACATTTTCAGGTGGGCCAAGGTTGAGAAGCACTGCTCTAAAAGGATGCAAATAGCCAGCTGTCTGTAAATCCTTTCATTCCCCACCATCCAGTCAGAGTTGAAGAAGCTTCTTGGATGAAAAGCGAAACGTCTTGAAAGAAAAAAAACAAAGTCCAGTTGCCTCGGGGGGGGGGGGGAAGCACCTTTGGGACTTTCTCCTGGCATGGGCGTTGTTGTGCAAAGAGCCCTGGTCGGCCTTAACCGGCATTCACGTGGGATCTAGAGCTCTTTAACGAGGGGGAGGGGGAAACAAATACAGGCTCGCGGGCGCCGCGTTGCAGAAGTAAGCGAAGTCTCGGACCAGGGCGTCCAAACGGGCCTAGCGCCTCCCCGAGTCTAAGCGCGCGCGAGAGAGAAAGGCTCGCCCTCGCGGACGGAATTGACGCAAGGAGCGGAAGTGGAGCCGGGCTCCGCGAGAGGAATGTCCGCGGGGGTCTCGCGGGCTGAGGGGGCTCCGCGGGGCTTCACGAAACGAGTCCTGGTGACCGGAGGCGCCGGCTTCATGTGAGTCTTTGAGCGGGGCGGGAATCGGGGGAGGCGGCGCTGAAATTTCCAATCTTTTTTTCCTGGTTTCCAACGTCAACAAGGGCGTTTTTCCCTGTCCGAACAGCCTGGTCCTTGGAAAGCCAGCCGAGGAAAAAAGTTGCCCCTTTTAAAGTCGCTTTAAAAGAGGGAAGGGCGACGCCGGGGTTTATTTTACTCAACAGTAGAAGCGTCAATCCTAAAACAAAAAGTGGGGGGGGGGACGATTGAAGAGGAGGCGTGCAAAATTACAAGATAACCGTGTAATTTGGATCGATCGATATCTATCTATCTATCTATCTATCTATCTATCTATCTATCTATCTATCTATCTATCTATCTATCTATCTACCTACCTACCTACCTACCTACCTACCTACCTACCTACCTACCTACCTACCTACCTACGCACATATACATACATATACATGTACTCACATATATGTATAATATATGTATTATACATACATACACATACACACACTGTGTATCTTTATGTGTGAATGTATAATACATATACATATATGTGGGTTCATGTATATGTATATATGTGTGTGTGTGTGTGTGTGTGTAGATAGGTAGGTAGGTAGGTAGGTAGGTAGATACATAGATACATAGATACATAGATACATAGATACATAGATACATAGATAGATAGATGCGCTTAATGTTCTTACAGAAAAAGAGAAAATTAAATATACATCCCTGAAACCGCTTCTGGACTTTGTGTTTGAGGGGGGGGAGGGGGGAATGAAACTTTGTTTTGGGTTTTACTGATTAGATTTTCTGATTAGGTTTGCTGTTATAGAAAGCTTAGCTAGTTTATGCTATTGTGTAAAAGTAAAAAGTTTTGAGGTTTGATATTATCTTATAAGGGAGTCCGAAGTTAAGGGCTTTTCTTTCTTTTTTCTCTAATTTTCCTACACTTTGCCCTTCCCTTTCCCTCCCCTATTTTTCCTACTTATTTTCTTTTGTACTTTTGTATTTTATACAATAAACTAATAAAGAAAAAATAAATTATAAACTAATAAAAAAGGAAAAAAGAAATATCCATGTGCAATATTTATATCCACAACCACTGTGTAAACAAAACTAGAATTTCTTTCCCCATATAAGGAAAAAGAAGGATAGCTTTTGAATTCCTAAAGTTGCTTGCACAGTAAGTTGCTTGTCAGTTCTGTCTGAACTACGTGCAAATAAAAAGAAGTTTAATTATTCAGTTCAGGTTGGAACATCAGCCTGAGTTCTCCCTTTTTTTTGCTCATATATTTTTGGGCATAACTTTTTAAAAATGAAGCCAGTGACCAGTGACATATAAATCACATCTTGGTTCCCAGATTTCTTTTTATCTGCTGTAACTAGACACTTTTTTTAGATTCACTAATATTCAAATTACACATTTAAAATCCTGAATGGAAGTTGCTTGCCTGGTGAGGCTCTCTAGGCTCTCAAATCTGTTGTATACTGCTTTTCTTAAAAAAAAACACAACTATATTGCACATTTTCTCTAATTTTCTTTTGATTTAAGCCCCTTCCCTACAATACACTTCTCAAGCCCCATATTTGAGACTGAAAAATATTTGAAATCTCTCTAATAGACTATGACCTTGAATATTTAAAGATTTGCTGGTTATTTCCCACAAAATTAGCCTTTAAAATACAGGGTTTAAAGAACATTCAAATAAATTTTACCATTACAGGTGGTCCTTGAGTTACAAGAGTTCACTTAGTGACAGGTCAAAGTTACAATGGCATTGAAAAAAGTGATTTTTGACCATTTTTTACAGTTATGACCATTGTAGTATCCCCATGATCACATGATTTTACTTTGGATGTTGGACAACTGGTTTATATTTATGACAGTTGCAGTGTCCCAGAATCATGCGACCATCTTTGGCAACTTTCTGACAAGCAAAGTCAATGGGGAAACAAGATTCACTTAACTGTGTTACTAATTTAACAACTACAGAGATTCACTAAACAAATGTGGCAAGAAAAGTTGTAAAATGGGGCAAAACTCACTTAACAAATTTCTCACTTATTAAGAGAAATTTTTTTGTGGTCATAATTTGAGGATTACCTGTACTGCAGTGTCCTATGAGCATTTTTCAAAGTACTAAAAAATAGCCTCATTCATTGTGGTGTATTTCTTAGTTTATATTGAGAGGTAATTAAACATCTTAGTTTAGGCTTAAGAGAGAGAAGCAGAAAAAGATTTACAACTCCTGATCTTACCGCCAGAGCAAAAAAAAAAACCGAGGAAAGCTGTTGATGTCCATGAACAAGATTTAGAAAGAACCTGAAGTTCTGTACATTCACCATCTCTGGTTTTTTTTTTCCTTCCAAAATTGACAGTGCTTCCCATGTCATAGTTTCCCTCGTGGAAAAGTATCCTAACTATGTGATCATTAATCTGGATAAGGTAAGACTGTTGGTTTAAATTAAATGAGTCATTTTTAAGCAGTACCTAAAAAGAGCTGTAGTGTCAGGCTGACAACATGGTAGGAGAGAAATCTAAGCTTCTAAGGCTGTATAACCTCATCTAAAGGTTGGTGTGCTAATAATGATTCAAGTGGATGAATTTATATATCTTTATAGCTGAGCATACCTGTGAATGCTGCATCATACATGCAAATAAAAGAACAAGCTCTGCTTCTGAATAAAAATTTGTATTCAGTTTCTAAAAACTGAGAAGACTGCTAAAATTCATAGCAAACCTGTTCATTTTGAATGGTACAATTGAATGGCACAACTTATATGTTACATTAAAGGTGGAAAAAATTCTGATGTGATTTGTCTTTATTGCATCTCAAAAACCTGGCATTTTAATAAGATACTAGACTTTTTGTATTCACTATATAACTTTACCCAGAAATTGTGACAGTTGTGGCAGTGGGATATCAGCATTCTTATCTGTGAAACCAGAAAGCTTTTAAAAAAACTGCTTCTGTAAAAGTTGGAATTTTTGGACTAAAGGATTTAGTCTAAAAAAAGTCTTGCGTTTAGCAACTTCTCATGTAAAACACTCATTTTCTCACTCTCTCTTTTTCTTTTTTTGTTAAGCTGGACTACTGTGCAAGCTTAACAAATCTTAAGACAGTTTCTGAGAAAGAGAACTACAAATTTGTTCAGGTAAACTAAACTTTTTGCTTTTATTAGTTTTTTTAAAATCAGATGACTACATCTTCAGTTCTAGCATATTGGGTGGCTTGACAAGACATAGTTGACTCAAATTAGACAACAAGAGTGATCATCAGGGTTCACCGACAAATGCGCGCCCGACAAATGCACACTGACAAAACCACCGTGACAAAATGGCGATGTTGAAAGCGTGCCCACTAAAGCGCGTTGACAAATGCGTGCCGACAAAAGCGTGCCATCAAAAACAATGTGAAAACAACGTTAACAACCCTAATCCTAACCTAAAAACCCTAATCGCGGTTTTGTCGGCACGCTTTAGTGGGCGCGCTTTCAACGTCGCTGTTTTCTCACGGCGGTTTTGTCAGCACACATTTGTCGGGCGCGCATTTGTCGGGTCACGATCATCAGTGGTTCCTGATTATAGTGAAACAAGATCTCAGGTAGCTGCCATATTCCCAGCACATGATCGTCAAAAGATTTATTAATAACTTGAATGAAAATATGGAGAGGTTGATTAATAAATTTGCAGATAACCAAGAATTGAATGAGAAAGTTGCTATATTAGGACAGCTGTACAATATAATTCTAAATGATTTGAGTAAATTTGAGAGTTGGGTTAAAAGTAAAACGAAAGTGAATAGGTAAAGACAAAATACTTCACCTTGAATACAAGTCAAATGTACAAAAATAGGAGGGGGGATACTGGCTTGGTAATAGCAATAGCTTTCAGGGGAATAGTAATAGATTTCAAACTAAATTTGAGTCCGCAACATCATGTGGTAACTAAAACGGCAAACACAATTTTAGGTTGTTTTTACCAGAAGTATAATTTCCAAATCATGGACGAGAATTGTTCAGTTTTGCTCTGCTGTGGTCAGACTACACTTTGAATACCGCGGTCAGTTCTGGACATTGTATTTTAAGTATCCCCCAAAATTGGAAACATTTCAGAGAATTATTGATGATTATAATCAGTGATATGGAAATCAAATCAATCAAATTAAAGTTCTGATTATATTTAGTTTTGATAGAAGTTTGGAGAGAGCAGAGAGAACAGAACGGTGCTAATCCTAATTTAGATTCCTGTACTAAGCAAATTGGAATTGGTGTAAAATCTCCCCTTCCAGCTCTCTGATTCTACTCTGCAATTGTTATAAGATGAAAACTGAGATGAAAGCCTGTAATTTTCCATAAGATTATATACCAATTACATATCAAATGCTTACCATTGGAAAAAGTAGCTTGCAGTCCCTTGCTGATTTTATATTTTCCTTTTTCTTTATTAGGGAGACATCTGTGAACCCAATTTCATGAAAGAATTATTTGAGACTGAGAAAATTGATATAGTGTTACATTTTGCAGCTCAAACGCATGTAGGTGAGCATGGCATATCCCTGTAATTGTCACCATCTTGCAGGATTGATAAAGAATTCTTCAATAGCTTCCAGGTTTTGTGGAAGGGACAGAGCTAATGCTTCATGTAATAAGTTACGTATTATGATGTGGCTGGTGGTGGAGACTTAAATATTTCAGTTTGCCAGTTGAACTCTGTTGAAGTGCAGATTATATAGATGAAGTAGAGCAATTTGTACGCAGACTGTTTTGGTCATTATAATTTTAATTTGGCATAGACTTAAATCTAAGTGCAGCACAGTCTTATTTTTCATGCGGTTTAGTTAGGTTGCTGCTACATTTACTGGAATATTTGAAAAATATTACTTTTTAAAGTAAGGTTCTCAATTCTTATGGTTATGGAAAGGGAATTAAATATGTACCAATTCATAAAAGGAAAAATTTTGAAAGGACCATGGCTGCATCTGTCACAGACATTGCACTTTTTAAGATCAATATGATTAATTCTGCATTAGATTCTGCCCTGCAATAATAATTTTATATATAGGTTTTTCCTGTTTGTCTGCTATTAAGTCTGACAATCGATTTTAGAATATCTAGCTATTCAACCTAAAGTGCTATGTGTTTATTTAAATCTTTATTTCTGGCTTTTTAATTTCTCCCGAACAATCTCTCCCGAACATAAGCATAAAACATTATTTAAATGTAATAAAGCTATTAAGTGTAAGCTCCACTTATCTAGACTTCCAGTATTCTCTTAACATATGTGTCTGAGGCATTATCTAGGATTTCTTTGCCCAAAGTTGGGAGGCTTATGAACCTCTCTCTTCACAAAGAAAAAGGAATGCTTTTTTTTTTTTGCTTTATGCTTCTGTGGGCTGTCAGGTTGCAGCTTTAACATTTTTAGAAGCATTTTGTTGTGTGATGTTTGGGGTGTAAATAACACATTTTTCCATCAGCATTCTGTTAGGACTGTAATTGTTTTCAGTTGTCAAAGTGACACCCTCTTTATTATTTTTGACTGAAAATGCAGATCTTTCATTTTGGCACAAACTTGAGTTCAACTATGTTAATGTTTATGGAACATACATTCTGCTTCGGGCCGCTTATAAGGCTAATGTGGAAAAGTTTGTATATGTCAGCACTGATGAAGTTTATGGAGGAAGTTGTGATAAGGTGAGCTATTATTGGTTGAAATCTCTTGCCCTTTTTTTTTCCATGTGTGGTTCTGAATGATTTTACAGCTCCAAACTCTTGTAAAGAAATTATACCAATATTTTAAATCCTTATGTTGTTTTCTATTTAAAAAGGCACTGAAGATACCCATTTGTGTATATACTTATAGAACATTTCCTGATTGTAATTTGACGTATAAGTAAGCAGAACAAATTATGAGTTCAGGCAGTCCTGAGGTTACGACAGTAGTTGGAACCAGAATTTCCATCGCTGTTGTGATGTTGTGACCACATCAGTTAGCAACGGCAGTTCTGGCCATTATTACATGTGGGTCATTAGGCAAGGATCTCACATGATTGTGACTTCCCACTGGCATCTCCATTGACTTTGTTTGTGAGAAACTGGCAGGGAACATCAAAAATCACAATCCTGTAACTGTGGCTCAGTATGGTGGTCAGAACTCTCAGGACCGGTCATAAGTACCATTTTTTCACCATTGTAACTTTGAACGGTTGCTGAATGAATGGTCATAGCCTGAGAACTACTTGTATATATTTTGCAACTGGATACTTAATACTTGTGGCTGGTATTTGAGTTACTTGTGCTAGTTAACTGGAGCCATGTGTAATTCACCACTAACTCTGCTAAAATTTACTTAATGTAAACTTCGGCTGCAGGAATTTGATGAATCTTCACCCAAACAACCCACAAATCCTTACGCGAAATCTAAGGCAGCTGCTGAATGCTTTGTCCAATCTTACTGGGAAAGATATCAGGTGAGCATAAATGACATTGAGGGATTGTAAAAGCTTTTATCAATTATCTCTTTGTGTCTAAAGGGATGTGAATGCATAACAAAAGGTAGTGATTTGTGCCATAGAGCTGGGAAGGGTAACTTGGAGGCCATATTTATTAGGAGCAGGTTGGAACCCACCTCAACCTTATCCATATGCCAGCGTGAGGTTGTGGCTTTTGTTTAGCATGGAGAAAGAGCTGGGCATTTTTAAACTGTACGAAAGGTTTTTTGAAAGTTGATACTATAGTTTTCTACTATTGTTTGCCTCCCAATGGGGAGAAACCATGCCCCTAATTTTTAACAACTTGTTTGGAAGCAGATTTAGAAATTAGGTGTAGCTTGGGAATCCTAGATTGCTCGCCTGATTTTAGAAACCAGCTTGTTCCTTGGAGTTTCACCTTTAATGTTAGGTGCAGTGGATCAAGTTAGATCCTTCTGCTAAATGTGCCATTTTAATCTCAGCTTTTCTGCCTTAGCAATGTATGTCTTTTTTTTGTTGTGTCGGCAAAAAATAATGGGTGAAGTCAGGCATTACCTGAGTGCAGTTGGACAGCAGTCTACTTAATATCAGTGCTAAATTTGGGTGATGAAATGTCCACAAGATGACAGCCAAGCTCAGAGAGTTATCAACGACCCTTCATTTCAATCCTAAACTACAAATATATTGTCAAACCTGCCACAAACATATACAAACAGTAGAAATGATGAGAAAGATATAGTTTTATTAGAAGTGAAGTGCATTTCAGTAGTGCATAGCCAGAACTGAGATTTGTGTGCCCAAATCCCTAAGTTCAACTTTTCCCGCCATTAACTGCCTTGCATTGCTCATCCCCCATAACCAATCAGGTTCAAAAAAATTGTTTTCAGAATGGTCACTTCAAGTGTAGGTTCATATGCAACTGCATTCTTCTCCCAGCCGGGTGACCTTGAAGCAGCATCTCAGGGAGATACAGCAGTTACTACTATTGCTTTTCCCCAAGCATCCACTCTCCCCAGAGTCCATGGCAAATTGTCACAGTATAATTGTGACGCACAAGCAAGCATTAAAGTGGCAGCTGACATATTCTCTTTTATTGATATCAGTCCTTAGCAGTAGAATCTGAGGAAGCAAAAACTATAAGGGGATTGTTGCTTTTCTGGCAATAGAAATTATGCCATTAGGAATGGGTTTAGTTGGATATCACTCATGTTAGGTCATTAATAGCAGTTTTGACTGGGTTCATTTAATACAGTTGTCATGTGTACGTTAAAGTTTCCAGTGGTTATCACACGGAGCAGCAACGTTTATGGACCCCATCAGTTTCCAGAAAAAGTAAGTTAAATCAAGATCTTATTACTTTTTAGTTTCTTAAGCTTTTATAGTTTATCATGGAATTATCCCACGTTCCATGAAAAGTGACAAACTGTATACTCTTTTTAGGAAAATTCATGATGTGACCAAGATATAATAAATAGACTTGATCAGGTCAATCTTCTCATATATTCAGGATATTTTTTTAAATCCGCAAAATGTACCAAAAGATAATTATCCAAAGACTTGACCATTATGAGATATCTGCGCTTAGATTAGTGTATTTGCCATTTTATGTCCAAAATACAGTTTTGAGATTTCTGATGGGTAGAGGTTGAAATATTTACAAAGCCAACTGGATCTCTGATTACTACATTTTTAACTTCCAATTGTTTTGGAGTGGGATGTGACCTAACTTGACTGCTGGCCATCCTTGAGCTAGAAAGTGGCAATGTTGGACTTTTGTGACTCTCTGTCACTGATAATTGCTTACAGGAGAATTTGTCTTAGTGTTATCTTCAATAGCCCAATTAAATAACAATTTTGTGTCTAGCCTATACTTTGAGGTTTTAATTTACAGAATGAACAGCATGAATGTTGCAACCTAGCTCAAGTTTCTAGTATGTGAAAATGGGCTTTGCTTGCTTTGAGAATTCCAGATCGATAAGGAGTACTCTGTTATGGTTTCATGCTGTACATGCAGCCCCCTTCTCCCCTCCAGCAGCACCACTGTGCAGATGTGTGACTGTTAATTGCCATTGCATTCCCCTTTAATCAGCTGCCTTAAGAGTTGAAACAAGGCTTGAGGTTCTTCTCATTCTGCCTCATGCACGCAAAGCACTTCTTGATACCATGTGCATAACTCAGTGCAATTTTTTGATGGAAGGTAGGGACTTTTATATTTATTGGTAGTGTCAGGGTTGCCCCAGTTAGGAAAGGAAGACCCTCGACTCCACTTAGCCATGGTGTGATAAGTTCATTTACTAAGGAGTAGTGGTTGCAGCAAAAACAAGGCTAGATCTAAGGTTCCTGCACAAAAGGTTACAGATTTTCCTTTTCTTCCCCCTTGATCGGTTTGTCGTGGTCCATATAGGTGTTTTGGGAACCACTTGGGTGTTTGGTGCCACTTGGTGCAATTTGCATTGTTTCCTAGCCTCCAGGGCTCTGAAGATTGGAAGAAGCTGGTTCTCATATCTAGTTTCCATCAAACCTGTGTCACACACACACACACACACACACACACACACACCCCGCACCACACCTTTTTAGGTCATCTCTACCCTCTACATGCCAATTGCCTACTTTGTCTCCCCCCCCCCCCCAATCGATTGATTGTAGGATGTCAGCGAGGCGCCAAGCTAAAGATGGCAGATCTGACAGCTAGCATTAATGAAAACTTACTTGCAGCAATGAAGCTGCATCATTTTCTGTTTTAAAGTAGTATGAATTGTAATAATTGTTCATTTTGTCTTTTATATTTCCTAGGTTATTCCTAAGTTCATCTCTCTCTTACAGCAGAATAGAAAATGGTATGTGTTAGCATGCATGTATGTGCTCATTTAAAAACAACTGTGTAAGAAAATAAGCCATGTCACACCCTGAAAATTGAACATATAGCTAAAAATTGGGATATGCCTATAAACTTAGTTCCTTTTTTATTGCCAAAGTAGTTTGTAATATTAAGAAAAGGGAACAGAGCTTTGGAGTTTGGTGTATATTTAATGTTCACTTTAATACGTATAATTATGTTTCCATATATGCAAATCTTTATTTAAATATACAGTATGGAATTGTTGAGTACTGTTAAATATGCAATATAAACAAATGGGACTCTAGCCTGGATCTATTTTAGTGTGTGTATTGCTTGTGATCAAATGAGAAGCTATATTTGGGTGTTTAATATCTTTTCACCAGCAGAGGTCATAGAATTTGTGCTAGATCATGTTTATTATTTTGTGCTTTTCACTAATCTAAAATCTTGGTTGAGGGAGCTGTATGCTTCTGTGTATTAATCTCTTTTTCCTTCCCATGGTCTCCAGCAACTTGCAGTTTAGGAATGTCATGTTTTATGTGTCATCTGGAATGTTATTGTTAATAAAAATGTATATTATTATTTGTTTTGCACTTGGCTTTTCTTTTTTTGCATACTTTACCCAGCAAAGACTATCAATTTGAATAATAAAACGAAGGATTTAGAGATTTCTTCTGTCTTTTGTAACTCCTTGAAAACTTGACTAGACCATTCTGCTATTATTGAGGGCCTTGCTTTTAATAATCCATACTAAAAATTATCTATTCTTGTGTTTTCCTTTAGTTGCATTCATGGTTCAGGACTTCAGAAAAGAAATTTTCTTTATGCTAGTGATGTAGCAGAAGCATTCCTTACCGTTCTGAAGAAAGGGCAGCCAGGCGAAATTTACAACATTGGGACCAGTTTTGCAGTGTCTATTACCCAGCTTGCAAAGGAATTAATCCACCTTGTGAGTAATAACTAAATTTGAAAATAGGTGACCTGAACAATAGCAGGAAAATGGCCAAGAGTTGACTTGAGCATTTCACTAGGGCAGTTCCTGGTTTTTATTTAAATATTTGACATTATAAATCTCTTTTTGCTTCAGTTTTTTGGATGTTTGAAATGTTGTAATAATAAAAAGTCATACGACAAACTGCAAGGATAGATCAATATTGTGACACTTGACACTGTGGGGATATAAAAGAAACTACTTCTTTGGTAGTTAGTTGTGGCATTCACACTCCTTCCTCTGGATGTAGATCTTTACTCAAATAATAATAATTAAAAAAAGATTCTGAAATTTTCCCCTCAGGGGGAAGATGACTTGTCTGTTATAAAGGCTGGTCCACTGAAATTATGCAATGGGCAGAGGGGAAAGGAAGTCCTGCAGAAATGAAGCTAAAATTTTCAGGATTTTAATTCCTCAGCGTTAACATTTTTATTGTTATAAGATAAAATAAGACTCAAAATATAAAAGAAAATAGGAAAACGGGGAGGAAGGGGAAAGAAAAGTAAGGAAGGATTAAGAGAAATGAAAAGAAGCATTGACTTCTGACTATCTCTGTTGCAGTAAAATAAGGCATTAACATCAACTCATAACAATCCCTTTGTCTGCAACTCTGTGCATGCGCATGCTGGGAACAGGCTCCAGATGTTCGTCTGCTTAAGGACAGTTTTACTCATTGACCCAGATTCTGGTCCCAATTTTGGCTGTACATCAAGGGCTGCCTCTAGTTATCTCTTTTCTACTAGTTGCAACTTTTGAGGTCAAGTAGCCATTGTGAGACTGCCCACAACATAGTTCCACAATAGAAAAATGGGATCATATCTACCTGTTCATGTCTTCCTATTAGATACTTTTTTTTCATCTGTAATTCTATAATATTTAAGTTAGAATATTATGATTGCAAGAATTGTGGTATTAGTCCTGATTAATGTGCATTAATATCAAATCCATGTACAATAAAAGCTGTTCCAATTATTCATTGAAATATCTATTCAAGAAAGGTTAATTAAATCAAGATTATCAAATATTTAGTTGGTAACATGCATCTTTTCTTCATTGTCAGATTAAAAATACTAGTTCAGAAGCTGAGATAGAACACTGGATGGATTATGTTAAAGACAGGTAAGACTTGAGTAGGCTTCATTTCAAATCATTTGTTAGGATTGCTTTCTTTTTTCTTTATAATCGTCTTAAACATTTACTCTTTGTCACAGAATTAGACACATAACTCTGTCAATTCTGAGAAAATGTGAATACACTGAACCCCAAAGTTGTCTGGCCCGTCCCTTTGTGGGATGGGTTGTTGTATTGAGAAGACAGCCTGGAGCTTTAGTGCATCATTTTTCCTTTCCCAGAGCAGAAAAAATGCAGGGAGGCCTGTAGGCAACTTGGCACATATAGCCAAGATAATCTCCAGCTTTTTGTTAATCTTCCAAAGGGAGATGGGAAGGCATTTCTGCATAATACTAAACTGGTTCTTGGCTACCTCTTCAGTTCTCACATTGAGAGAAAAGCTGTAGTTTGAAACACTCTTTGTCTCACAAATGAAACTAAAGGCTTGTATTGACACCAATTTTCACCAGCCACAAGTTTTAGATTTTAAAAACTGGGAAAGATTCAATCTCTGAAGGGAGAAGCTTTAAATACATTTCTTTGTGTGGAATTGTTTACTTTACAATTCTCTTTTTAACAGTTCTGTTTTATAATTTGTATTTTGTCATTAGCACATTGTGTCACAATAAGGTCTGGTTTCCCCCTCCCCTCCCCCAATTTCTGTTTTATTGCTTCTGGTCTCAGATTTTGTTAATTACCTGCCCCATCTCATTTGAAAAGATTAGCAAAATTACCATCTGCACAGGGATTCTTGAAAAGAAGCGATTTGCAATCAACAGAAATTAAGCATTGTCTATTGATTCTAAAGAATACTGATACTTGGAAATGTTTATGAAGAATGACTCATCTTAATTAAACAATCAGAGGCATTGGGTGCAGTTGGAAAATGAAGAATTAAAAAGTATAAAATCAATTTTGAATGAAAGGGATAATCTGTAAGGATTAGACTACATAAAAGCTTGGAAACATCAAAGAGATGGGGAATTATTAGTGTACATGTATGGTTGTTAGCAGATACTGGATGCTGATTTGGAGATAATTGCCTCTAAAGATTCCAGTGGCATCTTCAACTTTCAGCAGCTTATTGGATACAGAAATTCAAAAAATATCTCACATTAGCTCAAAATTGTTTGGTGTCCCCCCCCCCTTTTCACCATCTCTTTAGCCAAAAAAGCAAAGGTAGGCACACTTTAAGAATATATAGCCTGATGACTTAGTTGAGACATTTGAGTTGTATAGTTGAGGCATTTCTGGTGTTAAGCAGTATTTGGATTTTCTAGAAGAGGCTGGCTCTTAGAATTGGAGTTGAATAAATCAGATTTATCCAATAAATTTATTGGACAATATTTGCTCGAAGCAATGTAATTAAAATACTGCAACACATCTGAGCTTCTTGTAAAACAAACTATGTATACTATCTGAAACATCATTTTTTGCTCTCTGCTTATTACAGTACAGCATAACTTAAATGCCTCTCTACTGATAAATGGTGGGAGTAGTATACGAATTTAAGAGTTAAGAGCTAATGTGGGGTCATCTGTGTTAAATTACTTATCCTGAAACTGATTGATGTTTTAAGAAGTAATTTAACTAAGAATGTTCTGAGCATTTCATGAGCTTATTAGAGATGACAAGGTTCAAACATGATTTTCAGGATTTCTTACATTTCTGCAAAATGTTCTTTAATATAATAGCAAAGATCGGGTTTAGCTGTTAAAATCTGATTCTCCAAATTGATTTAAATCTGGCTTAGTATGATTAAGAGCCATGTTGGTGCAGTAATTAGAACGTGGTATTGCAGGCTTTTTATTGAGGAATGTAGCTGAGCTTGTCGATCAGAAAGATCAGCAGTTCGGATCCCTAGCATTGCGTAATGGAGTGAGCTCCCATTACTTGTCCCAGCTTCTGCCAACCTAGCAGTTTGAAAGCATGTAAAAAGGCAAGTAGAAAAATAGAGACCACCTTTGGTGGGAAGGTAACAGCGTTCCGTGTGCCTTCAGCATTTAGTCATGCCGGCCACATGACCATGGAGACGTCTTCAGACAGCTCTGGCTCTTCGGCTTTAAAATGGAGATGACCACCGCCCCCTAGAATCGGGAACGGCTAGCACATATGTGCGAGGGAAAACTTTACCTTTACCTTACTGCTACTCCATTTGATATTTTGATTAATTTCAATTGTATGATTTGATTAGTGTGGGATAATATTTGCCTTTGTTCTATTTAAATGTACATATTTTAATAGCAGAACAAGAAAGGAGTCTTTTTCTACTTAAGGGCTGAGGCAAAGGAAGATGGCTTTATGGTGATAACTGATACAAATGCTGCTGGAAATAAAACGTTTCTATTGAAAAACTCTTCCTTTTTTTTAAAAGACCTACAAACGACATGGGATACCCAATGAATTCTGGAAAAATGTATAGCTTGGGCTGGAAACCGAAGGTCTCTTGGAAGGAAGGAATCAAGAAAACAAGTATGTTATCTATACAATGAAACAGAAGAGGGGCAGATTAGAAATGAACAGCCATCATAAACCAATTTTGAAAATAAATTTCACATAATTCACACACTAATTTGTCACAGAGTTAGACAGTTAAAGTTGCAATTTCTACAGCGGGGGACTTAATTAAACTTGCTTTTGAGTTTTATGAGGTTAATTTTATAATTTGGATTTGGATTTGTTTATTATTTATAGGCCGCCCTTTTCCCTGAGGGGACTCAGGGCGGCTTACAATTTATAGGGAGGGGGATACAAGACAATAAAACAATAAACATGAAAACAGTGCAAGTAAAAATAAAACACAACATTCATCATTCGGGTGGGGACAGATTACGATCTTTATCCCCAGGCCTGACGGGATAGCCAGGTCTTGAGGGCTGTGCGGAAGGTCTGGAGGGTGGTGAGGGTATGAATCTCCACGGGGAGATCGTTCCAAAGGGTCGGAGCTACTACTGAAAAGGCTCTCCTCCGCGTAGTTGCCAGTCGACACTGACTGGCAGATGGAACTCGGAGGAGGCCTAATCTGTGCGATCTAATAGGTCGCAAGGAGGTAATTGGCAGGAGGCGGTCTCTCAAGTACGCAGATCCACTGCCATGAAGGGCTTTATGGGTGGTAAGTAGGACCTTGAAGCGCACCCGGAGATCAACAGGTAGCCAGCGCAGCTCGCGGAGGATGGGTGTTATGTGGGCGAACCGAGGTGCACCCACAATCACTCGCGCGGCCGCATTCTGGACTAGCTGAAGTCGCCGGATGCTCTTATAAGCCTGAAATCTGAACACAAATGATCCGTTTCCAGGCAGCAGTTATGTTTGGCAACACGGCTACTAAATCCTGGGTTTTAGTTGTCCAGTTGCCATGTCTTCTTAGATTCTCATAGAAAGCTCAATGCTTAATTATAAGAGCAGCAGAAAGTAGCTAATTCTTATTTATATATTTTACATGGAGCATTTTTGTTTGAAAAGGATACATTTTATCTTATTGCTTTCAGCTTCATCATTTATATGATGTATTTCTGAGGGAAAAATTTGCAGCTCTCAGGTTTAGGTTTCATATAAAAAAATACAGGTAGTCCTTGACTTATGACCACAATTGATTCCAACATTTCTTTGTTAAGTGAGCTTTGCTCCATTTTATGATCTTTCTTGTCACAGTTGTTAAGTGAATCACTGCAGTTATGTTAGTAACCCAGTTGTTAAGTGAGTCAGGCTTCCCCATCAACTTTGATTGTCAGAAAGTCGCAAAATGTGATCACATGACTCCAGATCACAGCAACAGTCATGAACCAGTTGTCAGGCATCTGAATTTTGATCACATGATCATGGGGATATTGTAAAGGTAATAAAACGGCTGTGTCACTTTTTCATTGCCATTTTAACTCTGAACAGTCACTAAATGAACTGTTGTAAGTCGAGGACTGCCTATATACTCTTCTGTCTGCAAGGAGGCAAATTGCTGTTTGCCTGCAAGGAGGCAAATTGCTGTTTGCCTGCAAGGAGGCAAATTGCTGTTTGCCTGCAAGGAGGCAAATTGCTGGAAGGCAGAGGCCAAAGGCGGGTGGGTGGGGCTACATTCAGTGTATAAGACGCACCCAAATTTTCACCCTCTTTGGGGGTGGGGGGAGTGCATCTTAAACGCTGAAAACACGGTAATTTTAATGAAAGGATATAAGATTGTAAGTTGGTTGTTAATCACTAATTTCATTTACCCGTAATTTTTTAAATTAAACTGGCATGGATTTACCTGACAGTATTTAAAAGTAAAAATTATTTGTTTTGTTTTTAATCCTAGTTGAATGGTATCAAGAGAACTTCCACAACTGGAGAAATCCAGAAAAGGCTTTGGAACCATTTCCTATTGCTGGAGAATCTGTCTGAATTTGTATGCATCAGAGCTGGAAAGGGAAAAAAAAGGAAATCATACTACCTCAAGAACACATTAAGAAAAAAAATGAAGTAATTGAAGGTGTATTGTATTCAAGAAACAAGTATCAGCAGAATAGAATGGAATTTTTGAATTCTCAATGTAATCCTCTTTGGGTCCAAATTAATTTCACGAACACTCTAGTACTGAAGCTTTAAAATGACATCTCAAGACTAACATTTTTCCTTTTAAAACTGCACTTTAAAGTAGGTTTTTTGTATTGTTACAATATTGTACTATCAGTATTATTAAAATTTAGACAATGTTTTATATTTAAGGGGTAGGCATACTCATCATCATGTTTACCAGAGAACATTAGTAATCTGTTCATTTTTAAAATGCTGTCCTGGGCTGATGTCTGATTATTCCAGAGCTGAATTGAAAAGATAGGAATTTTTCTACTTGCTCAACATAAATTAATTTGTAGACAATCAAGTCATATTTTAACAGAATAAAAATATATTTCAATTATATTTTATATTTGTTTTATAAAAATATTCTGTGTGAAATGATAAATTACTAGATTCCTTTAAGGGTAATGAGTGTTTTAAGATTCATACAAACCAGAGTTGTCAAACTGGCGACCCATGGGCCAGATGTAACACATGCAGAGCATGCCCACCCCAGCTCCATGAATGGGGAAAACATTGCAAAATGTCTCATGACAGCAATGTGACAAGTTTGACACCCGTGATATAAAGCATACTTATAGTTCTTGGTTCAAAATGCATTCATTGGCTTCTTGGATTCCAGCTTCCAGCCATCCACAGGCTAAAAATAAACATGCAAGAATAGTGACAGCCCAATCTACAATAGCATGTAAATTGTATTTTCACTAAAGAATACTGAAATAATGCTTGCATCTCTTGGAAACCTCTTCAGATTGACCTGCAAAACATTTGCAATATAATTAAAAAGGGTCTTTGTTCTTTTAGTTTTAAAGAACAATGATTCTTTTTAATCATGTTGCAAAGTTTGTATGGTTTGACAATTTGTGTAATACTTAGGTAAGAAATCTGAATTAATTTGGTAATTCAGACTTGGTAATTCAGGACCTTTTCTAGATACTTTCTAAAAATAAACAAAATGCTCATTAAAACTTATGTGAGGCACATCATCACAGAGAAATAGAGCCAGTGTTCCAGTGGTGGATTCTGGATCCCATTGCAATCGGTACAGTGCAACAGAACCCAGCGTCCACCACATGAACGCGCGCAGCACGCATGCGTCCTTACCTCTTGTGACGCCTCTGCGACATTCCAGCTACTCGCGGAGGCACCGTGCGCTCCATGCATGTGTGTGGAAGTGCCGAAGAGCTCAAATACAGGTAAGGAGCTTGGGCGTGCGGGTGGGCCCTCCGGAGCAGTACCTGGTGCTCCGGGCAGGCACCGGTACACACATACCGGTGTGTACCGCCTACAACCCGCCACTGCAGTATTCCAGTGTATACTAATTACTAAAAATAATCACAAGATACAAACAAAAAAAACCATCCTCATTAAGCATTACATTCATCCAAGTGCCTGTTTAAAAATATTAAACATTAAAGGGTTTCCTGAAAACAGGAGATCTGGGACCATGTTCTTCCTTTTGCCCATGTTCCCTTTAATTTGATGAGGGCAAGATCTTAAGTAGACTCTCTAGTTCAGTGTTTTTCAACCACTGTGCCGCGGCACACTAGTGTACACATAGTGTAAGGTGTGCCGTGGGAGAATTACTTTATATATAGTCAATATAGGCACAGAGTTAAATTTTTTAAACATTTTCTAATGGTGGTGTGCCTCGTGATTTTTTTCATGAAAAAAGTGTGCCTTTGCACAAAAAAGGTTAAAAAACACTGCTCTAGTTGACCTGAACGGAAGGATAGAGTCTATGGATGAGAAAGTGTCACACCACCCTCAAGAATTGATAACCATATAATTAGTGGTAGCAATTGAATGTACTATATAGCAATAACACCCTTTCCAGAATTGCTTGAAAAGCATACACTATTTTCTCCACAGCATGTTCATGGTCAAAACAAAATTATGAGTGGAATTTAGAAACAGTTCGAAACTAACTCTCCTATAGAAAAAATAAATAAAAATTCTATCTGCTCTTAGAATTGTACTTACCGGTAACATATCTATTGTAGACTTTCTGCTGTGTGGACTGTTGCCTCTCGGGGTGATCAGAGTTGGGAGCCCTGTAGATGTTATTTCATCTATTCAAGTAATTTATATGACAGCCAATCTCGCAACAGTGACTAAATGGTTTCCAATAATTAAAATAGCTGCAAGAAGTAACCTGTGAAGACTGTAAAAACTGTAGCAGGAGAATACTCCCTAAACACTTGGCTCAAATGCCAATTGGATTCTCTTCCATCATCCCCAGCCAGTAGCATCAATGATAGGTATATCCGTTCAGTATGTCATCTGAATTTTCATAATTACAAAGTTAAATTCAAGCCCTCAATCAATGGCTTAAATTAAGTTAGATACATCGAAACCCAAGTAAAAAATCAGCATATCAACTGCTTCCATTAATCATTTTCATTTTAGGGGGGAAAAAACGTAGCCAAGCTGAAATGGAAAATGATTAATGGAAGCAGTTGATATGCTGATTTTTTATTTGGGTTTCGATGTATCTAACTTAATGCTGGTACTTGGCTGAGTAACTTGATAGCTGAAATTGCTCAAATAATGATACAGTATAGTACTTTGCCAGTTTGATGTGTACATTTCTCCTTTAAAAAAAAATCTGGTTGTGAGTGAAATCCAATGGAACTGAATCCAGCGTCCCATAATCCAATGAATCATGGGGGAAAGTTTTTAAAAATAAATGATGTTAATGTAATGTTGAACTATGTACTAAAATTCTGGAATTTTTATCAGGAATTATGTTGTATTAGGCTGGGTTGAAGGCTTATTGAGAAATTGGAAATATAATATTCCAGATGTCAAGAAATGGTTTTTGGAACTATGTTTGATTTTAAAAAGGAAATATTTTCTTCTAATGGAAGGATGCAGTTATACACGTATTAGTAAAAGAGTAAGCAAGCAGAGATTGTCATATCACACAATATTTTGTAGAGATATTACAGTAATGTATTCCTTAGTAAACCAGGCAACTGTTGGTAAGTATAAAATTATATAGTAGATTTTGATCCTAATTTATATTGATAGTTGGTTTCTTTTTTTAAAAAAAAGATGACTTTGTTTTGTGTGTGTGTGTGTATTGATAGATAGATGATAGATAGAAAGATAGTAATGAAAGTAATATTATACTATACTGTACTGTACTATATTAAAACCAATACCCATACCATAGCATACCATACCAGAGTATAGTATTATATATCATATCATATCATATATCATATCATATTATTATAAAGATTACTTTCATTATTCTTTACGGCCAGCAGTGGTCAAGATTACCTAGAGTAGAATTTCTCAACTTCAGCATCTTTAAACTGAGCCTTTCTATTAAGCCCTGGTCGGGAATTCTGGGAGTTGTAGTCCACTCTGTTTAAAGTTGCTGAGTTCAGAAACTACTCTAAGCCAGGGGTCTCCAACTTTGGCAACTTTAAGACTTGTGGACTTCAATTCCCAGAATTCCTTTGCTCTCAGCTTTGCTGGCTGAGGAATTCTGGGAGTTGAAGTTCACAAGTCTTAAAGTTGCCAAAGTTGGAGACCCCTGCTCTAGGCAATCTTGACAACTGCTGCTTGTAAAAAAAAAATGACAATGAAAATAATGTAATATCTGTAGTGAGCCCTCACCAAACAGTTGGATTATTTACCCTAGAGACCGAGGGGCTCCGAGAGGCAGGCTGTTGAAGAGAAGGGTTGATGATGATCGACGGGGGCACAGATTTCTCGCTCTCTGCCAAGAGAATCTTGCTAGGAACGCGGCAGAGACGGAGCAAGGACGGGGCGGAGAAGCGCCCTCTGGACGTGGGCAGGGGTAGCGCAGCCGATTTCACGCACCGAGATTAAGGTGAAAAAGCAGCTTATTTTGCTCAAAAGAACATTTTCCATCGCTCCTATATGACCCTTACCTGCACAATAACGCAGCTGCTCGGTTCCATTGCAACTTGCACTGATGTTTTAACTGAAGACTTCCTAGTGATAGATGTTTATGGAGATTCATCCAAGTCATGGTTGTCCCAAAGGTATTTTTTCAAGAGGCAACTGGACTTTCTGGTTCTTTGAAGACTTTATGAAAAAGGTAAATGAAAAGGAAGGTCCTCTTTTTGGATTGGTGTTTGTAGATCCATCTGCTAAATTCTTCATTATTGATCTAATAAGGTGTTCACCTGTTGAAAGAAATGTCCTTCTGGGTTCAGCTCCAAGTGGGGAAGAAGACACTGGAGACATGGAGGCTGCTTGGAAAGATGGTTTATTGTTGGACAGGGCCACATCGCTTGAGCCCTGAACAGAAAAGGGGATCACATGCTTCAATGTTGATGGAGAAGAAGAGAAGGGCTGAGGAAGGGGCTTGCTAGGCTTTTATACCCTGTTCAGTCCCACCTCTCTGTTTCCTGTTCCTGTGTAAGAAATGTATTCTGACTGGTTGTCAGACTCCCATGGTGCCATGCAGGGGGCTACTAGGCTGTGATGAGTTCTCGGTTGCCTTGTGGTCAGTTGAGTAATATCCCTTCCCCCTACAGCTGCAGTGAGGAGAAGTCTTTATTATGTAAAGTGGGCTGGCCTTGCCATCTTAATGGCCCATTAGCTGGGGATGGGCAGAAAGCTATAGGCAACTATTCTGTCTTTTGAAACATGTTTCTTTTCACATCCAGAGAAATATTCTGCCTTTTCAATATTTCCTAGGATATTTCATTTTCCTGGGAGAGGGCTGGATGATAACTTCCCACACACCCATTAAAGCTGGGCCTCTGAGCATTTGGAGGCAGCATATGGAAAACAATCAGCTTTATAGTCTTTTATAAAGGAAAACGGACAGAGTGCCTTTGTTATAAAAGGATGCTACATTGCACAATATTTCCCAATACATTTCACCTTATGCATTTAAGGAGAAAAGGGGCATCTAAACTAAATATATATGTGAAGTCCCAGAAGTGCTTTTTCAGGAGGCAACTGGACTTTGCTTTTTTCTTTCTTTCTTTTGAAGACGTTTTGCTTCTCATCCAAGAAGCTTCTTCAGCTCTGACAGGATAATGGGGAATGGAACTATCCTGTCAGAGCTGAAGAAGCTTCTTGGATGAGAAGCGAAACGTCTTTAAAGAACAACCAGAAAGTCCAGTCGAAAAAGCAGCTTTGGGATTCCTCGTGGTGCAATTCAAATAGCTAGAACTGCTCTCCGGTGGTTATAGTTATATATCAGTGTCAATTAGCTTAGCAGTAAGGGCTAAGCTGTGAGATTTGCACACGGATCTGAATATCTGATTATTCTAGTTGAAAGAACGTGTGTTTTACAAATAGCCCGTGCCTTGGTAAGTATTGGAAAACCAGCCTCGGAAAAAAACAAAGCAAAACCCGGAGTGATTTGCACCTGTTGGCATGCAAATTATTATCAGCAGAAGAACCAGCCAATTAAGGAGAACTACTTTCAAGCAGCCTATACCAGATCTTTCCGCTATTTTAAATACAACGCAGAGATCAGCAAAATCGGCAGAAAAGAATCAATCAAGTTTTTTCTACTTCGTCTGGAAGAGAAGTTGACCAACTGCCGAAATAGCTCAGTTGGGAGAGCGTTAGACTGAAGATCTAAAGGTCCCTGGTTCGATCCCGGGTTTCGGCAAGTGCTTTTTTCTTCTTCTTCTTTGCTATAAAATAAGAATGTTTCTTCCCAACCTCAACCCGGTTGCAGAACGGTCTCGTGTAAAATCCCGTTATAGGAGGAATACACGTGAAAGGGATTATTGCTGCTCTTTTCCACAAGGTTTTTAATAGGAGGAAGGAAAAAGGACGCTGCAGATGGAAGGAGGAAATGAGTGAGGGGGAAGAGAGAGAGAAAGAGAGAGAGAGAAAGGAAGCAGAGCTGCCTTTGAAAATACTTCGGGAGGCTTATCTTGATTTCTGAAATGACAGCAGGAGAAATTATAGGCCATTAGTTCATTTTTCTGCCTTTCTCACGATCCCCTGTTCACGTGAAGTCTTGCATTGGAGACTTCGTGTTTTGGTTCAAAAGCAGGACTTGCTTCCATTGTTGGCTAAGTTTCTGGAGCCGCCAGTTTGGCCTGGAGCTGAGAAGAGCTTGATCTCTGAATCTGAGATATAGACACTTATACATTTCCAAGTCTGAGGGCTTCTTTGCCCTCACCCAAGAATATAAAATCACCAACTAATTCAGGCAAAGCAAAAAGCATTTATTGGTGGGTGGGGATCAAATAAATTTATGTGTTACAGGGAAAAAAATGATACCTTCAATATGTGTGATGTGTCAGAAAGCAAATGATCCCATAATAAAAGGCATGGATTACATGTGACACTTGAACAAGAGAAAAACTTTGATTCTATTTAACCCTTGGGGCCAGATAGAATCCACAAATACAGGTGTCTCGATTTTCTTTCAATGATATTGTTCTGACCGAGATTCCCGAAGAGCCTGCAGCAAACTCCTTGTCCTGACAAAAAAAACCTTTTATTAATTTGCTGGGAATTCTGCTCATTCACATCCAGTAAAGTCTTTCAAGGGAGGATTTACAGTCACAGACCTTATCTGACTTAGAGAGCTGCCAGGCTGATATTTGCAAAGCTTGGCAAGGCGTCTCTCGGAGAGTCATGAACCAATTAAGCAAACTAATTGTCTCCTGCAAACTCCACTCCCCTTTCACCATTCATTGTCCATCTGTGGCCTTACTCCCAAGTTGACCCCTGTTCTTTAGCTGTTCCCTTCGTCTGGCAATTCTGCGCATGCATACACTGGGAACAGGCTCCAGCTGCTCGTCTGCCTCACTGATGTCTGACTCTGAGGCAGCTGATAACTGGCATACGGCTCTGCCCCCCTCTCTGCCTCTGATGCAGAGCCCTCAACTCCAGGACTGGCCGATGTTCCTCCCCAACCTCTTCACTGTCCGAATGTGCGGTCAGCTCCGCAGGGTGCTGGCAGGCCACAAAAGCCTTGTTTTGGCAGATGGCCCATCATAACAATTGTTGCAGTCCTACCCAAGTGCTCATGAACCAGCTGGATCACAACCCTGGACCTTCCTCCCTTTTATATCTTTCAGCATTAGAAAGAGAGTGGAATGCCACTTCAGAAGACCTCCCACCAAATGCATTTGCATCTCTACTATCCTGCTGTGGCTCGTCGGATTCATTTGTAGTTACAACAGTTTGTTTAGTGGCCATTCAAAGTTACAACGACATTGAAAAAAATGACTTATGACTGTTTTTCACACTTAGGACGGTTGCAGCATCTCCATGGTCACGTGATACAGAAATCTTAGCCCCCCCAGAGAGGGCCCGCAATCTGGGAGTCCTCCTGGATATGTGGCTTAGTTTAGAAGAACACCTGACGGCCATGACCGGGGGGGGGGTTTACCAGGTTCTCCTGGTACGCCAGTTGCGCCCCTTCCTGGATCGGGATGCCCTGTGCACAGTCACTCACGCCCTCGTCCTTTCTCGCCTGGACTACTGTAACGCTCTCTACATGGAGCTGCCCTTGAAGAGCACCCGGAAGCTTCAACTGATTCAGAATGCGGCCACGCGGGTTGTCATGGGGTACCTAGGTTCTCCCATATTACACCCCTTTTAGGCGGCCTGCACTGGTTGCTGGTTGTTTTCCGGGTGCGATTCAAGGTGTTAATTATGATCTTTAAAGCTCTCCATGGCTTAAGCCCAGGGTACCTGCGAGACCACCTACTGCTACCGGTAGCCTCCCACCATCCAGTACGATCCCACAGAGTTGGCCTCCTCAGGGTGCCGTCGGCCAGGCAGTGTAGGCTGGCGACTCCCGGGGGAAAGCCTTCTCTGTGGGAGCACCTTCCCTTTGGAATGAGCTGCCCCCGGAGCGTCACATAATTCCCGACCTCCGGTCCTTGCAGTGCACCCTAAAAAGTTGACTTTTTAGCAAGCCGCTCTGGCCTGAATAAAATTAATTATTAATTTTAATTGTTAATTTTTAATCTAATTTCTAAATCTCATTGTAAATGTCTATTGGGTTTTTCGGATATTTTATTTAATCTTTCTTTTAACTTCTGTAATATGTGTTTTTATGTTGTACGCCGCCCTGAGTCTTTTGGGAGAACGGCGGCATATAAGTCCAATAAACCTCAACTGTATGTATAAGTCCAATAAACACATTCAAGCACTTGGCAAAACAGGTTCATATTTATGACCATTGTAGTGTCCCGGGGTCATGTGATCCCCCCTTTGTGACCTTCTTGCAAGCAAAGGCAATGGGGAATCCAAGTTCAGTTAACAACCATGTTACGAAATTAACAAATACAATGATTCACTTAATAACTGTGGCAAGAAAAGTTGTAAATTGGTGCAAACTCACTTAACAAATGTTTCACTTAGCAACATAAATTTTGGGCTCAATTATGGTTGTAACTCGAGGACTACCTGTACTTGCATTCTATTTCTTGAAGGTCTGTTACTTTAGAAAGGGACAAATGATCCTTTTATCTGTGCCAGAGGGCTAACCCTTTTCCAGCTGTGGATTTCAACTCTCCTCTTGTCCGCCCGCCATGATGAAAGTGTAAAAAATTAAATAAAAAAGCAACTTACTTAGGCAAGGCTGCAAGGCATGATTTGCTGCTCCCAGATCAGGAGGCGGGAGACTCACGTGCCTCCTTTGCATATGGAATTTTTCACCTTTTAACCCTTGCTTAACTCTTAAAAGGCGAAAAATTCCTTATGCAAAGGAGGCCCATAGTTCTCTCGTCTCCCCCTACAGTTAGCACTAAGCAGACTCAGAGTCACTGTCACTTGGAGTATGGCAGCAACTACCTTGGCCTTTTTAATTATTTTAAAAATTATTTCCTTTTCCTCATGAGACTGGTGAGGCCCCGCCTCCCCCGCCTCCCCTGCCTCCAGTGACTGCACGTCCCTGGTTCATGCACACCACCTTCTGCGCATGCACAGTGCTCGCGCATTATGTCGGGGCAGGTGGGCAGAGCCTCCTGCAGCCGCCGCTACCAGTTCATCATAAATTGACCCCTGTCTCTAAAGAGAACCGGCTAAATACCACCTCTGGTTAGATCCAGTGGTGTGCTAGAGCCAACATATCAGCGGAAATGAGAGGCGATTCTCAAATTTTCTGGGATTTTGTTGTGCCAGTTGAGAGCGGAGCTCAACCACAATGGCAATTTCATTGGGCTAATCAGCTGTGTTCTGTGACTACTACTGGCATGGTGAACCAGTCGCAGTAAAACTAGCAGAGCCAGTTTTTATACATTTATTAGCACATCACCTGCAAGATCTCTTGAGTAGTGTGGCGGCCTAGAGGTGGAGGTCTCGCCTCATAATCAGGAGGCTGAGAGTTTGATCCTAGGTAGAGGCAGATAGTTCTCTTTCTGGGCACAAGAATATGTTTGCTGAATATTAACTCCACATTGGTGACAGGAAGGGCATTCATCCAGTAAACACTAAGCTCCATTCAGTTGCTCAGACTCCACCCTGCAAGGGATTATGAGGTTCATTAAAAGATGATGATGATCATTGGCAAGATCTCATGGAGTAACTCTTCGATCCATGTTGATAGCAGATACTATGAACCAGAAGAATAGTGGATTCTACTTTGGGAGGGAGTTATTAATTATTTTAATATATATTTAAAATATTTGCTTCAGACAATTTACTGGAATTTTGTTCAGGCAAAAATTCCGGCTGTGGGAATATTTTTCCTAAACCGTTATTGGCTCAAGCAGTGGAGTCAAGTGACTTGTGCAAGATCAGATTCTTCAGCTCCCTCGAAGTGTCAGCAATTTGAGACCAAGTGAGTTATAGCAAGTGGCCTCAGGAGATGTGTGATCTCTCCCATCACGTTTGAAAATTTCATTTTGAATGAGCATACGCTGAGAATATGCCATGTGATTTGGGAGGATGATGTATAAGAGCCAAGGTGGCGCAGTGGTTAAATGCAGCACTGCAGGCTACTGCTAGATCAGCAGTTCAGCGGTTCAAATCTCACCGGCTCAGGGTTGACTCAGCCTTCCATCCTTCCGAGGTGGGTAAAATGAGGACTCAGATTGTTGGGGGCAATATGCTGACTCTCTGTAAACCGCTTAGAGAGGCCTGAAAGGCCTATGAAGCGGTATATAAGTCTACTGCTATTGCTATTGCTATATAAATAAACATTCCTGGAAAGCTGCATCAGGGACTATGGACCACCTCATTAAGCATCATAAGGTTCCAATATATACACTGATTTCCTGTGACTAGGTTGCCTTCCTTGTTTCATGAAAAGCTTCTTTAAAATAATAATAAAAACACCAATAAGATCCAAACAATCTTGAGTAGAGAAAAAGAAGAAGACATACTGAGTTTTTCTTGACCTACGAGGTCTGAGGATTCTGAAACATGAACCTAAAATTTAGCCTTAGCCATGAAAGCCAGTGAGTAGAGTAGAATAACAGAGTTGGAAGGAACCTTAGAGGTCTTCTAGTCCAACCCCCTGCTCATGCAGGAAACCCTACACCACTTCAGAAAAATGGTTATCCAGCATTTTCTTTAAAACGTCCAGTGTTGGAGCATTCACAACTTCCTCCGGAAGTTATGATATTGTTCTGTCAGGAAATTTCTCCTTAGTTCTAGATTGTTTGATTAGTTTCCACCCATAGCTTCTTGTCCTACCCTCAGGTTCTTTAAAGAATAGCTTGACTCTCTCTTCTTTGTAGCAACCCCTGAGATATTGAACCACTGCTATCCTATCACCTCTAGTACTTCTTTTAAATAAACTGGACAACCGTTCTTTATACGTTTTAGCCTCCAGCCCCTTAATCATGTTTGTTGCTCTTCTCTGCACTCTTTCTAGAATCTCCACATCTTTTTAAAATCATGGACACCAACACTGGATGCAGTATTCCAAGTGTGGCCATACCAAGGCCTTATAAAATGGTATTAATGCTTCACATGTTAAGGTGTGTTCAGGTTATCGTTGTGAGAAAAATAGGAGAAAGGTGTGTTCACTGCCTTGAGTTGCTTGTAAAAGTAATAAAGGTGGGATATAAATAAACAAATAAAAATCAATAAAACAAAATTTGAGTTATTGCTGATCCAGAGAAGCTTAACATCATAACAATAGTCAAGCAACAACTCCTGCAGTGTACAGCTTGTTTGAGACCTGATTTATTGGGTGGGAGAGGTGATGTGGTATATCAATGAACGTTGAAGCAGATATCGTTTGAAAACCACTGATAATGGGAGTTGTATTTCACAGAAGCGTTTCTCAACTTTGGTAAATTTTAGACGTGTGGACTTCAACTCCCAGAATCCCACAGCCAAAATTCTAGTGGATGGGGGGAACTTGGGAAGTCTGGCTCTAAGAATGGCTCTGTGAAGCTTAAACCTAAGAAAAAGTTAGAAGCATTTATTTAGTGCCAAAAAAAATATTGACATGTTCTAAAACTAAAGACACGGTGGCTCAGTTACTAAGATACTGAGTTAGTCGATCGAAAGATAGGCAGTTCAAATCTCTGCAGAGTGCAAAACCTTTTAAAAAAAAATTTGCTTCTTCAAAATCTTGGTGCGTCTTATACTCCGGTGCATCTTATACTCCGAAAAATATGATACCCCAAATGAGCTAACTTACAGAATGTGACCAAAATCCTGAACCTGTGGGATTGAAATTTGACAAGGTTTATACAACATTTTACAATAAAAAATGATCATAAAGCATTTTATGACATCATATAAATGTCATAAGATTTTTCTTGAGGTCAGCCATGGCTATATATGCCATATGTTACATCAACTGAGGAGAAGTCAAGATGGTGGCACATTAGCAGCTTCTGAAATAAGCTCCTGATTTGCAACTCAAAGTTTTGCCCTCAAAGCTTCTGGCTTAACTCAACGTCCCCAAAAGGCCAGCCAAGAACAAAAACAGAACCAAGACCAGCGCCAGCAATGTTACTGGAACCCATAAATCTAACAAGGCAGAAAAAAAGAGATGAGGATCGACTCTTATCTTCCTACCACAGAGGCAGTTATATGAACTGTGATATAAAATTCAACTTTGGCTGCTTTGAAGGCAGATACATCTCTGAATTTTAAATAATTTTCCAAGTACATTAGAAGCTCTGCCATTACTGAAGCCATTGAGGAATCCAGTAAGAGCATATCTCTGAAAAAAATAATCCAAACATCAGCAGACGCTTGATGTTTGCATCAACAGATGTTTGATGCTGCCACATTGCTATATGTGTATGTATATGTGTATGTGTGTCTGTTCAGCTATCTTTCAAACTTTATTTTAAACACCATACAGACCAGGGGTGGGTTTCAACCGGTTCGCGGTGATCCCCGCGAACTGGTTGGTCGGAAGTAAGTAACTTCCGGGAACGGGCCACCCGCCCGCCCGCGCTCCTTACCAGTCTTTGAAGGTTTCTGTGCTTCCACGCAGGCGCATGGCACATACAGCGCCTGCACGATTCTCCGCGAGCAGCTGGAGCATCACGCAGGCGCTAAGACGCATGCGTGAACTGCGCGCGTGCACGAGGATTAGCAACCCACCCCTGATACAGACTAATACAAAGTAAAATAGAGTGAAAAAGGAAAAAAAGAGAAACTAAAAGAAAAAAACCCTAAAAGTATGAAAAAAATCTAGCAGATACAGTAAAGAAAGAAAGAAAGAAAGAAAGAGAAAAAGATATAATTCCAATCTTTACAGCAGTTATAAATACTATCATAAATTGACCCCTGTCTCTAAAGTCACATCTTGATTCTCTTTCTAATCATCAAATCATAAATAAATTTACAGCAGTTATAAATACTATCATAAATTGACCCCTGTCTCTAAAGTCACATCTTGATTCTCTTTCTAATCATCAAATCATAAATAATATTGCTTTTTTTTCTTTGTACGTAAAAAGTCCATAAGGGGTTTCCAGTTGCTGCCATCTTGATTTTTTGACTGCTTCTATGGATGCCATGAAATATTTTTTGTCTATTTCACACTACATATAATCAGGAAAACTTATTCATTTTCTCTAAACCACAGAAGAGTGAAAGGGAATATTTAAAATTTCTTGCATATGGATACACTTGATTTTCCAGTGATAAGTACAATTTACTAGCCTCTTAGTGAAGACCTCTGTCTTTGTTGGGACACGACTGAAGATGTAACACTCTTGGTATTATAGCTAGAAAACAGATGACATAAAATGTCATTTGAATATACTCTGACTTCATCTTAAATTCATGACTGCCTATCTTTTAAGTATACATGGATGTTATAAAACAGTAGGATGGTTTTAGGATCCTTGCAGGGGCATTATCATTGTAATTATTGATCTTATTCATTTATTTCTCAACTGCTTTTTCTTTTAGGGCTGTCCAGCAAGGTTTACAATAAAGCAATAAAAATAATCTCAAATTGATTCATCATAATAAATCTAAGAGTATTTTAAAACAGAAAATGCATAGCAATTGTTTTTAAAAACTACCATAATGCAAACTGACAGGCAATCTGGTATTCTTTTCATCCCCAGATGAAAATTTTAAACACGATACAGACTAATACAAAGGAAAATAGAGTGAAAAAGGAAAAAAAGAAAAACTAAAAGGAAAAAAACCCTAAAAATATAAAAAATCTAGTAGAGACAATAAATAAGAAAGAAAGAAAGAAAGAAAGAAAGAAAGAAAGAAAGAAAGAAAGAAAGAAAGAAAGAGAAGATAAACTTTACAGCAGTTATAATACAATCATAAATTGGCCCCTGTCTCTATAGTCACATCTTGACTCACTTTCTAATTATCAAATCATAAATAATATCGATTTTTTTTATTTGTACGTGAAAAGTCCATAAGGGGTTTCCAGTTGCTGCCCTCTTGATTTTTTTGACTGCTTCTATGGATGCTGTAAAATATTTTTTGTCTATTTCATACTACATGAAGCATCTCCAGATGCTTCAGAGGTATATATCTCCTTTTAATACGAACAAACACAGCATGGGGGCCAGAAAAGAGTTTCGTAATTGGGGCAGAGTTGGTTGTACAAACCCACCAGTGGTGGCCCTCCCCATCCAATCTTTATGTAGGCTTGGAAGCGACTGACTGAAGGGGCCTTTCAAACACCTGAATTCAAACTCTTCTGCCATGTGACAGCTCGTGATCCTTTTAAAGTGTTAAGAGTGATTTACAACGTTCAAACTATAAATGCTGCGGAGGTCTAGATTTTCCAACCCATTACAAAAGCCTCAAAGAAACTTGCGCTCCTCAGGCCACAGCGTGACAACGGAGGCTACAGTCTCACAAATCCCTGAGCGGAAGAAAAGATGAAGTTGTGTGGAAATCAAAGATTCTCCTCCAGCATCCCAGGGCTTTCTTTTTGCTCATAATGTCATGTGCAGATCATAAGGGCTTTCAAAAGCTAATCCTTCTAATTAGGGCTTGCTGACCCCCACGTATAAAACCTTAACTTATGGCCCCTTGGCAAACAACAAAGAGCTAAATTGCTTGCCTATTAATCACATTCAATCCTGGGAAACTTGGATTAAGCAAAGACCCCCCGGAGGTTAAACTAGTTGCGGTGAGAAGAGAAAAAAAAATGTTTCTTGGGTCAGTTCAAATGGGGCTTGCTCAATAGCTGGAAACAGCTAATGACAATCTCTTCACCTATCCTGCATTCAGAACCATAAGCTGAGCAGTAGAGTTTTGCAGGCTCTGGAAAGTAGATCTTGATGGCATTCCTGCTGCGAGATGAAAGGTTGCTTTGCCTGATGCTCTTTGCATATCTGAGCTTTGTTGGGCTTCCAGAGACAAAGGCCCAATTTCCACGGGTATGTATGACTGTAGAAAAGCTGCAATCCAAGGAGTGCTGCCCGGCTTTGGGGTCGAACCCGAACAATGTGTGCGGTTCACAGCAAGGCAGGGGCACCTGCCAGGAGGTCCAGGTAGACAGAAGGCCCTGGAGTGGGCCCTACACACTCCATAACGTGGATGATCGGGAACAATGGCCCTTGAAGTTCTTCAACAGAACCTGCCAGTGTACAGGTGAGAAAAACAGGGGAAGCTCTCCAGATGTTTTATGATTAAAGCTTTGCTGCTAGCAGGGGATTTTAGAATTGTAGTTGTGATACCTCTGGAGTATTGCTAGGCTTCTCACTGTGACAAGATTCCTAACAGAGGATCTTAAATTCTTAATGTCCTCTTGACTTGATGCTGCTTATCAGTTTTGAAGCCCATGGAGGTAAAACCACATGCTTTGAGTATGCTGAATATCTCTGATAAGCTTTGCTTGGGTATCATTATTGTTATTTTTTGTCTGTTCGTGTTCTGAGAATGCTAGCAAGGCATATCATGAAAATATCTTGCATTGTCTATTTAATAATGTGATCATTCCTGAATAGGCATGTTCATTGGACGACATTTGAGAGTTTTTTTTTCCTTTTAGACAATTTTGTGTCTATGAGAAGTGTATATTTTGCAAGGGGGGAGGACATCACCTTGAGTGAGATATTAGGAGGCATACTCCAAGGAGAATTAGTGACAGAAATGGAAAATTATTTCATTTATATTTAATGTTCATGGGATTACTTTCTAGCTAGGTATTTTCACATTTCCCCTCTTTTGTCACATTAAAAATTACAATACAGTCACAAATTTTGAAATCCTTAAGTGATACACTCAAGTGATTAATGTTTGTGCCAATGTGCCAGAGTTTGTTTTTGCGTCCGTCCGTCCGTCCATCCATCCATCCATCCATCCATCCATCCATCCATCCATCCATCCATCCATCCATCTATCTATCTATCTATCTATCTATCTATCTATCTATCTATCTATCTATGGAACACGGTGGCTCAGTGGCTAAGACTCTGAGCTTGTCGATCAGAAAAGTTGGCAGTTCAGCGGTTCGAATCCCTAGTGCCGCGTAACAGAGTGAGCTCCCATTACTTGTCCCAGCATCTGCCAACCTAGAAGTTAGAAAGCATGTAAAAATGCAAGTAGAAAAATAGGAACAACCTTTGGTGGGAAGGTAACAGCGTTCCGTGCACCTTCGCCGTTTTAATCATGCCAGCCACATGACCATGGAGATGTCTTTGGCCAGCGCTGGCTCTTCGGCTTTGAAACAGAGATGAGCACTGCCCCCTAGAGTCAGGAACAACTAGCACATATATGCGAGGGAAATCTTTACCTTTACATACATACATACATACATACATACATACATACATCCTCCATACATCCATCCATACAACCATCACTAAATTATGAAATGTTTCATTAATGCTTTCTGGAATTATATCCAATTAAAATATTTAAGAGTTTCAGTTCCAAATTCATTTTTAAGAAGTTTTGGAATATTTTGATATATTTCTTTCTATTGTTTCAGGTTTTTTTTTTAAAAAAAATATAACTACCTTATGATTGAGATAGGGTCTTTGTTGCAGCATTTCCAACATTTATGGTTATATGTCTTCTATGTTTTCTTGACAGATTTATGTTTCATCTGTAAAATATGTTATACCAATTTTCCCATAAATTATAACTGGGATAAATGTTACTATCTTCCCCCACCCTCTTATTCTTCCCATTGGTCCACTGCAAATGTTTCTTTAAAATTTTGCATTCATGTAATCATGCAATTTTTGATTTGTTCTTTCATTACCTGCCATCTCTTGGCGGTTTATGTCTGCTCCCTCTTCCCTTCCCTTCCATGAGGCCTCATACAGAGTAGGCCTCGCACAAGGAGGGGCAAAGGAGGGGCAGAGGTGTTTTCCTCGTCATCCTGGTGTTTTCCTGGTGTCTTTCTTTCAACATAGGAACATTTTTCCCCCATTTAGAAGCAGCATACATCTTCCTCCAAAATATTGTTTGACTCCAACACTATCACTCATTGTGGCTAATCTTGAAGGATTATGGGAATATCAATCCAACACTATTTGGAGAACATATTTTGCCCTCCCTTGTTTTATCAAGCCAACTTGTGGCTTAGCAGTCAAACATAGCGTCCCAGTAAGGGGTCTATTTTGTCTTTTGATTCAAGCTTGAAGTTGTAGATTATCGAAGTTACGGCAGTAAGACTCTTGAGTTTAATGTGCCACAGGTTGCAGAAATCCAGAGTAGACTTAACTTTTCTATAATTGCAGTCATGAGCAAACATGAGCACAGTAGTTTTATATGCTTACAATTCTAATTGCCATCAATTCCATGCTAAAGACTGTGTGTATGTGGCAGTCTTGAACTGCATTATTGTACATGGTGGGCCTTATATTACTTAAGTCTTCCATTTTGTGAACCGGGGATAATTGAATCAGAAAGTCTGACCTATTCTTGTTTTCTTCAGCTAGCGTACTTCTTGTAAATGTTTATTGTTTGAATGTATTGTAGTACGTTGAATGGTTTAGAATAGAGGTCATGGGTGCAATTACAAGCAATTATCAGTCATTATTGCTGTGAGACAGCTAATTCCATAATACATCTTTTCTGAATGCAGTAAGCTCCCATGCATGCAGGCTGTGAAGGGCTAATGGAATTCTTCTTCCTAGGGCTATTTCTTTTTCTGAAAATAGATTTCCTGAAGGTTTTCATCAGAAAAACATTGGAAAGGCCACCAGTGTAATAGTATTTTACTAAACATTTCTATTACTCTTTACTGTATCTTTATGACCAATTTGCCAACATAGCTAATGGCAGAAAAACTAATAATTATATGTAAACAAGGTCAGACCACCCCATGCTGGGAATTCTGAGGTTTTGAGCAGCAACCTTTCAAGATAATGGGAATATAGACCACATTTAAGATGCTTCTGTTCTATGCTCCTCCTGGCTTGAATCTAAGAAGGCTTAAGAAACCCTGCCTGGACTCAAAAACTGGCAATCGCTAGCAAAATATTTAATCTGGACTGTAGGTTCCCATATATTTCTTTGGACAATTCCCTTGTTTCTGCCTTCTGAAAAGCAATGGCCAATCACTTTCCTTTCTGTGAGTAGAATCCTATATAGATACTTGTGTGTGTGTGGGTTTATTTATATACATCTACCCATCAATGGTGGGATTCAATTTTTTTTTTTTACTACCAGTTCTGTGGGTGTGGCTTGGTGGGTGTGGATGGGGAACAATACTGCAAAATCCCCATTCCCTCCCCACTCCTGGGGGAAGGATACTGCAAAATCTCCATTTCCACCCCACTCCAGGGGAAGGATACTGTAAAATTCCCATCCCCCCCCATCCCACTAACCTGCTTTCCAGCTCTGTTCTATGTAAGGCTACAAAAGAAGACTCAGCCGATCAGCTGGGACTCGAGAGGCAGCGAATAGATGGGGGCCAGTCAGAGGTGGTATTTGCCGGTTCTCTGAACTACTCCAAATTTCCGCTACCGGTTCTCCAGAACTGGTCAGAACTGGCTGAAAATCACCTTTGCTACCCACACAAGTTAAATTAAATTTATAGTTACAGGATTTATAGTTAGAAGATTAAAGCATCAACATGCAAATATGCATTTTCTCCTTCTTTCCCCCCCCATCAAGAACTTTAATATACTTTCCCTTATCAGCATTACAGAAATAGTACAGTGGTTAAGATGAAGACTTACTAAAGTAGGGCGTAAAGTGAAATTTGGACATTAAGAGTGAACATATGAGGTCAGGCTGGATAGCCTCTCGGGGCCCCTTTCATGTTGTTATTATAAAATAAAAGATGGAGTTTGAAGCTTGCGGAAGAACAGGAAGCGTGAATGCCAAAACCGCAGAGTTCAGCTTAAGTTTTTACAAAGCCACTTAGCCATTATGACCTGCGGCCCAGACAAAAGGGGAAGCAAGATAGTATCTGCTTATAAGGCTTTTTTCCTCAGGGTAACCGATCAGAAATGGTATTTCTGTGTTGTGCTGCTTTTGACAAAGTATAACAATGCATATTTCCTTCAGAACACTGTTCAGATTTTCAAATGGCTATCTTGGCTAAATTATTCTGAACCTTTGGCTGCCAAATAAAACTACTTCTCCTTGATCCTGAAACATCTAAGTCCCGTTATCTTCTGCAACATTACCGGTACATCTTTGCCTAGCACACAGAAACTTGCTGCTGTAAAACACAGTAGAAACATTTTTTCTTTCTTTTAAATAAATTCAATTTTTGTGGATTACATACCTTATTTTTCGGAGTATAAGACGCATCTTTTTCCTCAAAAAAGAGGGTGAAAATCTGGGTGCATCTTATACACTGAATACAGCATTTTTGGCTGCCTGAAACCCCGACCCCTTCACCAAAAATGGCTGTGCATAGCCTTTAGGAGGCTTCCAAAGTGCTCCTGGGAGCTGGGGAGGGCAGAAATGAGCGAAAAACAGGCCATTTTTTCTCATTTTTGCCCTCCCCCGAGCTTCCAGCAGCACTCTATTAGCCTCCTAAAGGCTATCCATGCCCTTTTTAAAAATATATATATATGAAAAAATGAAAAACGTTTTCGGGAGGTGCAAAAACTTTTTTAATTTGCCTCTTCAAAATCTTGGTGGGTCTTATACTCCAGTGTGTCTTATACTCCGAAAAATATGGTACTTTTCTGTTTTTTTAAAAAATGTCCAGAATTTGATTGTTTTATTATTTTTAAGTCACATAGAATACAAGAGCTCAGTTCCTAAAGAGCCCAGGTCTACTAACTATGTCCCAAGGTGAATTGTGTTCTTAGAAAGTGTATCAAGTCCAAAAGACTTAATTTAACAACTATAACATGAGCTTGGCTTGTTCCCACAGGGCAGCATCTAACTTTTGTAGAGACATGTTGTAATCACGTCTGTTTGACATTTATGTTCTTTTCTTGACATTTTTATTCGTATCCAGCAGTAATATAAATGATGCTGTCTTTTTCTTTAGGATATTTTGCTGGCTATAACTGTGGCGAGTGCAAATTTGGCTGGACAGGGTCCAATTGTGATGAAAAGAAGCCTCCAGTTGTCCGGAAGAACATCCACTCTTTGACAAATGAAGAGCGAGAGCAGTTTTTAGATGCCCTCAATCTTGCCAAGGCTACTGTCCACCGTGACTATATGATTGCAACCCACCATTGGTCGAGCCTGCTTGGTCCCAGTAGAAATGAGCCACAAGTCACAAACTGCAGCATTTATAATTACTATGTGTGGCTTCATTATTATTCAGTCAGAGATACTCTCTTAGGTTGGTGCTTTCTAGTTTGGTGGAAGGTTAAGTAGTAAAAAATATATTGTAGGTCAGGGGCCCTCAAACATTTAATAGGGTTCTTAATTTTTAAACAGGGTTCTTAATTCACGGTCCCTCAGACTGATGGCAGAATCCAACAGATCAGAAGTTATGAGTATGATGACCTAGCCATAATTTAACAGCAACTTGATCCACAGAGAACGGAAACTGAAGATTTTCCCACATGCTGATTTCTTTAAATTAAGCTGGAACCAAAGGCGCAGAGGAATGGAGCTGGTTTTTAAAAAATGACAAATATGATTTGTCCCTTCCTTGGTGGTGTGTTTTCTTGCACTATTGTGATCTTCCAAGTTGAATCCATCAACCAGATCTTCCAAATCTCCTTTCTTTAGTGCCTTGGACTGAAATTTCCTGCCTTGGACTGAAATAATTTGGAGACTGTGGAGGCCTCATTCCATAACTGGTTAACAAAAATCAGTGTGCTTTATCAGTTGCTTCTACAAAGCAGGCTTTGTTCCTCTTTAGAATACTCTTGCTGCACTCAAGTTGTTGAGATGTGAGCATTGGGCTGCAGTACATTTTTACATTGGCCAGTATAAGTAATTAAAGGGTTATTTCTGGAGTACCAGAACTGTGCAGACAATTGATGGAAGAACTGTGATGATTCCAAAGGAATGGAAATCTATGATTCCAGTTTTCATTAGAAAGAGGATAATCACTAAATTGTAGCCCTGTACTTTGCTCCTCTTGGCCATTTCCTTCCTGGCCAGTTACAGATGCACAGGATAGTCACACTTCAATTACACAAATACGTCAGGGTAATTTGTGCAAGTGAAGAAAAAAAATGATGTGGCTATGTCAGAAAATAGATGGTTTAGAGAAAATCCCCATCTATTTTTCCCCATTAATTTCCTTATCTTGGCAAACTTTTTGTCAAATCTTAACCCACAAAAATTAATTTTAATTTGTGAAAAATGCTGTGGGAAGTGTACAGGCAGGCTTTAGGGATTAGAGGTTGTGCACTTAAATTATGTAGATTTATAAGACAAAGAAAAACCAGGGCACAAAAAATTGGAGAGAGAAAGAGCAGAAGAGGGAATGATAGAAAGGACCAGAAGATTATAGATTTAATCTGACTTTGTAGTTCTAACCTACCTTTTAGAGTGTCTTTTTAACTGTAATTTTTGTTTCTCTCTGTTTTCAGGACCAGGCCGTCCCTTTAGAGCGATAGATTTCTCCCATCAAGGCCCTGCTTTTGTTACCTGGCATAGGTATCATTTACTACTCTTAGAAAGAGACCTGCAGGTAAGTTGTCATCACTGTTTTTATCATGTATCTGAAAGAAGCAACTAGGGCATCTCCTGGCCTCCAATAATGCTCCAGGAAGGGAAAGATTCTCAATATGAGAAATGAAAACTATGGCTCACTGCATCTTCTACCAGAGCCAAGGTCAAGCAAAGTGGAGGCAGAGAAATGATAAGTTGGTGGGATCAAAACAGAACATCATTATTATGATAACTGGCCAGAAAACTGTATAATTATGTGAGCCGTATACTACTAAACTCTCATGTTTGCAACCTTTAACTGGGCGAAATTGTGCATCATAGGATAAAACCTTTTCAAACAAGGAAGGTGTCTCACATAGCAATAGCACTTAGACTCATATACCGCTTCATATGGCCCTCTCTGACCGGATTACAGGGTCAACATCTTGACTCTAACTATTTGGGTACTTATTTTATGACAGGGTGGAAGGTTGAGTCAACCTTGAGCCTGTGAGGATCAAACTCCTGTCAGCGGGCAGAATTAGCCTGCAATTCTGCATTCTAACCACTGTGCCACCATGTGGGCTCGTTTACAGAATGTTGGGAACCATTATTACTGAGGGAATGAAATTTGGGGAAATTGTGGCTCCTTCAGCATTGCTGTGCTACTGCTGCTGCTCTTTCTGCCCCACTATTATGTGGTCGTCATTTTCTAGTGCTATCCCTGGGAGCCCCAAACCCATGCACTGCACTCTCTTGCCCCACTTACCTGCTTGTTGAAAAATGAAGGGGGAAGAGGGAGGGAGGGAAGGAGGAAGCTGGAGGGAGAGAGGGAAGGCAGAAGAGAGGGAGGAAGGGAGGAAAGAGAGAGGGAAGGAAGGAGAGAGAAATGGAAGGAAGGAAGTATAGAACAGGAAAGAAGGGAAGGAATGGAGGGGGAGAGAGTTATAAGGAGGAAGGAAGGAAGAAACAGGGAGGAAGAAATTGGGAAGAAGGAAGAAATAAAGGAAGGAAGAAACAATATAGAAGGGAGGGCTGGAGGAGGGAGGGAGATTTTTGTGGGTTACACTAGAAATTAGCATATATTAATTGTAAATCACTAATACTATTCTACCATACCGTAAGATTTACAAGAATGAATATTTATAGGGCCTATCTGTGATAAACCAAGAAGTGTACATTTTCCTTCTACATAGCTATTTTTTAAACAGGTGTGTATTTTATAGCTTTTTTAATTTGTTCATTCCATGTTTGGATAGATAGACATGAACCAATAAAATATGTAACAGTCTGTCTTCTTATTCCCAAACCATAAAGTGTCCATTTTTCAAACCACCTTCTTGGTGAACATATTTTTGAAATAGACTGTTACTAACTGATGTTAGTAAAAACATGCATACATTTCCCCAGGGCTCTCTGTATCTTACAATCCTTTTCCTAATAAAGAAGTATAATTCTAAGAAAAATAAACACCCTGAGAATGCATAATGTCGCCAGATATTCTGGACAGACTACTACAATTCCTTTTATAGCTTGCAGGTAGAAGAGCAATGTATTAGCACTAAGAAGAATCTATCTAATTTTGTTGTCACAGTCATCTTTCAAATACTAATACTCCAAGCAAAGCTATATTGAAATGCATCTGTGCTGCTTATTTTGTTGTTGCTGCAATATTGATTGGATGATGGGGTTTGTTAATGAGAGCAGACCAGAAAAAGAAAATAGGGAATATAAACTTATTTTAAAGCACTTTGTGCTATTTTGATTAACCATTCTATTGCTCTTCAGTAGCTAATCAGAATAATTCATGAATCCTGCCTTTAAAAAAAAGTAGGTGTGTGTCAGCTGGCAAATGAAATGGCATGGATCTTATTAATGGAATTTATAATTTTCATGAACAAAGTCAAGAGATATTGCAAAGAAAATGTTAATGATGTATCATTTCCAAAACCAATATAAACATATGATTGAATTCTTTTCTCCATCTCTTCTCCACGCCCACGTTCTTTAGCGACTGAGTGGCAATGAGTCCTTTGCATTGCCATTCTGGAATTTTGCTACAGGCAAAAATGAATGTGATGTGTGCACGGATCAACTTTTTGGAGCATCAAGGCCAGATGAGCCGAACCTAATAAGTCGTAATTCAAGATTTTCAGAATGGGAGATAGTTTGCAATAGGTAACAAACATTTTGAGACCAGTGAAACATTGATGTTCAACCTGTCCATTCTAATTTCCCATTGCCACTGTGGTTAATTATCTATCTTTCAAGTATTTAATCAATACAGAGATCTAATTTAAATACTGTTAAATATGCTTCTTAAGAAACCCTCAATATTTTTAAAACTATGATAATTTTTCATTTTACTAAACAATCCTAAACTTCATGGTACTTCAGTGAAGGTAGCCTGGTGAAGTAACACAAGAGGAAAGGAGACAATATCCAAGGCTGTGACTGACAAAATGTGTGTCAGAGTTCTGACGGAAGCCATAATTAAATCATGAGCCTCAAGCCAAGATTCAACAGAATCCAGTTATTTATTAGGAGCAACAAGTTGGCACGTACCCAAGAGAAGCCAACTCTGGCCCCACGTAATTCATGGCCCAATTATGACCTGTTTCCCACTCTTCCCCAGGTGTGTCATAAATCACATTCACCAATGGAGCACTTTTGTGGGCTGTAGAAATCACACCCCTCTTGCTGTTGCAGGTAACCTGGGAGACAGCCTTGAGAAAGATATATGTAGAATGTGCTTCTGGTTGTGGCTGCCATGCTGCTCCGTCAGTTCCCCTCCATAGCAATTCTAAAGCAGGCCATGGATGCTTTGTGAGTTGACATTCGGCTCCCCTCACTTCCTGAAGATGACCTGTGCAAAGAAAAACAATTTGAGTACAGGTATAGAATTTAGGGCTGTGACACCCCCCCCCCCAGTGTTTTGGGGTTTTCTGCATGGAATTTTGCTATAAGGTGGTCGGCCTGGATGTTCCTACTCTTTACCTAAGATGCCTCTGATAAGGGGTATCCCTTCCACTTGATTAAGTATTGGAGTTGTCTTCATGGATGCTTTGCGAGTTGACATTGTGATTATGTAACAAAAGCCTACTTGACACATCCTTGGTTCAGGCACAACTTTAGCTGGCGCCACACTGAGGTGCCAAGGAACATCTTTCTTGCTGCTTATGCTTGAATCAAAATATCATCTGTACATGCGAGGATGATTCTGGACCCCAAATAAGCTTCCATGGGGTTTCTTAGAAAGTAAGAAACATGGCAAGAGTTCAGTAAGTTGATCTCGGATAAATTGGGATGAGTTGAAAGGAAGAAAGATCAGCCTTACCTTAGGTTATGTTTCCCACGACAGCCATTTTGTGAATGGGCAAAAGAACTCCCTACAAGATACTTTCCAAATATTATATAAGCCTCCCAAAAGCTTAAAACCATTAAACCATGTTATGTTAATAAACTCTATGGTCATGTCTTGTCTAATTCCCCTCTCTTCCTCTAATGCACAATTATTTTCACTAAATTATGTGAAAGAAAGCCATTCCTTCTCCATGGGTTGCTTTTGCTCAGGGCCTCCAAGCTACTGATGCCAAAACTTTAACAGGATTAAAGTTAATATTGTTAAGGCCCAAATACCTCGTGTTCAGTTAATGTCAATTCTCTGGTTTCCCCCCCCCCCCGCTGCACTTTAGCCATTTTAAGAGTAACATTACAATTTGTTTTACCTCAGAATTTGTAAAACTGACATTTTAAAGAAGTGCTTCTTAAAGAATGGCCAAAGGACCCCCCTGGGGCTCCCTCAAGTCCTCCTTGAGGATTTGCAAAATCAGATTTATTTGTCAAATGTTTAAGGTATTTTCAAAAATGTAAAACAATATCACTATTATCATTATTTTTATTTGTTAAAAAAGATAGGTATTTTCATAAAAATATTTTGTTTTAATATCTAATCAGTTTATTTATAGGGATGTGTGAATCAGTGGCTAAGACGCTGATCAGCAAATCAGTAACTCTGCAAACAAACCTTGTTAGCATGTCTCCAGTTATACTGCCTACACTTTACGATTTATCAACATTCTCATTTGTTAAGAACATTTACAGCTTTTTAAATCGACTTTTTCTTGGATACTAATACGTATATATCTCAGGGACGCAGTGGCTCAGTGGCTAAGACGCTGAGCTTGTCGATCAGAGAGGGCAGCAGTTCGGCGGTTCGAATCCCTAGTGCCATGTAACGAAGTGAGTTCCCGTTACGGGTCCCAGCTTTTGCCAACCTAGCTGTCCAAAAGCATGTAAAAATGCAAGTAGAAAAATAGGAACCACCTTTGGTGGGAAGATAACAGCGTTCCATGTGCCTTCGGCATTTAGTCATGCCAGCTACATGACCACGGAGACTTCGGATAGTGCTGGCTCTTCAGCTTTGAAACGGAGGTGAGCACTGTCCTCTAGAGTTGGGAATGACTAGTACATATGTGTGAGGGGAATCTTTACCTTTAATCAGTTTAATATTGTTATTTTTCATATTGTTATATGATTCAATAAGAAAACATACAAACATACAATTTTAATGCATTAAGCCAGTAAATATTAATAAATATAACACAAACAAAATCCCTTTTGGAGTAGTGTATAATTTTTAGAAACGAGAAGGGGTCATATGAACAAATAGTTTCAGAAGTCCTGTTCTACACGATAGTATCTTCCAGTTTTACCTAGGGTGCCTGTTGTTATCCTGTAAACAATCTTAGTTGTAAACCTGACCTTGGTTGTGTTTTGTATTTTGGCTTTCATCACCCTTAAGCTGCATACTAGAGCTGTTATCTGTGCTTATTGAGGATGACGATAATTTTAATCCACTACATAGAAAGTGCCAAATTGGTGTAGAATGATTATTACCAAATATCGTACAGTATAGATTGTCAAAATTCCATTAACTTTAAAAAAAAAATCATTTCTGCTATTAATTGTTTGGGTAACTAATTAAAGGTTTAATTCTTTTCCACTGTGCAGGTCAGTGAAACAAAATTGGTCAGACATTACTAACCAAATTTATCAAACAGATCTAATTATTGCTATCTGTCTTATTTTGAACCTTAGTTTGAATGATTATAACCGTCTGGTCAAGCTGTGTAATGGGAGCAATGAGGGGCCTCTACAGAGGCACCCTTTTAGCAAAGCTGGTGATAAGCTGCCAACCTCGGAGGACATTCAGAAGTGTCTCTCTCTTCAGGAATTTGATAATCCTCCTTTCTTTTGGAATTCTAGATTCAGTTTCAGGTGAGTTCTTTGAATTTCAGAAGGGGTTTTGCTCAGTGGTGGGTTTCTATTTTTTTTTTACTACCGGTTCGCTGACGTGACGCTTCTGCGCATGTGCAGAATCATCCAGGCGGGTGGGCGGAGCCTCCCACTGCCACCACTACTGGTTCGCCCAATCTGGGCTGAACCAGCAGAAACCCACCTAACAGGAAGACTGAGAAGGATAATAGTAATACAGTCATCCCACCTTGTTTCCCCAAAAATAAGACAGGGTCTTATTTTCTTTTGACCCCTGAATTAACCTCTTGGCCTTATTTTTGGGGAGGTCTTATTATTTTTGAGGTTCAGGAGGCGGTGAGCACGGTCACCTCATGGCTGCTGCTGTGTTGCAATATTTTCAGGAAGGGCTTATTTTGGGGGAAGAGCTTATTTTAGCGCATGCACTGAAAAGCCCGATTGGTCTTATTCTCTGGTGAGGTCTTATATTCTGGGAAACAGGGTAAATGGTTTGACATTTCAGGGCATAGACAGTGTTGTGGGAATTAATTGTTTATCAGAGTGGCGGTATGGGGGGGGGAAACTGTCTTTGGATTTAGTTCTTTTAGCATGCAATGCCCTATAGCGTTGTCTTGGGGGAAGAAGTTGAAACCATTTATGTCCAGGATGGGAGGGGTCAGTAGATATTTCCTCAACCCTCTTTCTGGCTCATGCAGTGTACAGGTCCTTAATGGAAGGCAGGCCAGTTGTAATTGTTTTCTCTGCAGTCCTAACCATCCGTTGAAATCTATGTCTGCCTTGTTTGGTTGCACTGCCAAGCCAGACAAGTTGTTGAGGTGCAGATGACAGACTCAGTAATTCCTTTGTAGAACTAAATCAGCAGTTCCTTGGGCAGTCTGAGCTTTTTGAATTGAAGCAGGAAGAACATTTTTTGTTGTGGTTTTCTGATGACATTTTTGATGTTAGGTGCCCATGCCGCTTCATTTGCCTTTTCCACAGGAATGCATTGGAAGGTTTTGCTGAACCAGATGGAAACCTCGAGCCACCAATCATCAGTCTCCATAACTTGATTCACTCTGTTTTGAATGGAACGAGTTCTTTCCCCCATTCTGCGGCAAATGATCCTATTTTTGTGGTATATTCTTCTGCTTTTGATTTCCATAAGCTTTTAGAATTAAATATGACTAAATAAGAACTTTTCCCCATGTCCAGGAGGAAATGGATTTATGCCCATAATGGTAATAATATTTTCTACTGATTAGTATATCTGACATCTATTGAGTACTATTGAGCATCCGGCGACTTCAGCTAGTCCAGAACGCGGCCGCGCGAGTGATTGTGGGTGCACCTCGGTTCGCCCACATAACACCTATCCTCCGCGAGCTGCGCTGGCTACCTGTTGATCTCCGGGTGCGCTTCAAGGTGCTACTTGTCACTCATAAAGCCCTCCATGGTAGTGGATCTGTGTACTTGAGAGACCGCCTCCTGCCAATTACCTCCCTGCAACCAATTAGATCGCATAGATTAGGCCTCCTCCGAGTTCCATCTGCCAGTCAGTGCCGACTGGCAACTACACGGAGGAGAGCCTTTTCAGTAGTAGCTCCGACCCTTTGGAACGATCTCCCCGTGGAGATTCGTACCCTCACCACCGTCCAGACCTTCCGCACAGCCCTTAAGACCTGGCTAGCCCGTCAGGCCTGGGGATAAAGATAATTTGTCCCCACCCGAATGATGAATGAATGTTGCTTACTATTTTACTTCTATGTATTGTTTGTGTCTATTGTCTGTACCCTCCCTTCCTTATTTTATGTAAGCCACCCTGAGTCCCCTTAGGGAAAAGGGCGGCCTATAAATACTAATAAACTCAAACTCAAACTCAAACTACTATGCTTTTAGCTTGGAATAGCACTAAGCAGGGAGCTGTGAATATGGTAAAAATGTTAAGAGATCAGTTGCAATAGTATGATAAACTATTAAGTCTTTTTCAAAATGAGTATTTCATGAGCAACACAAAAACAGCTCTTCTCTTGACATTATTTTACTGTACACTGTTTGAGCATACATTAATGGGACACAGAACAGAATTTACATGTTGTATATCAACATATGGAAACGTAATTTAAATAGATCATATACAGTGCATGTTTTGGGTTTTATTTAAAATTTATTGGGAAGCAAATCAGTCATTTAATTTATCTTGCAAACTACTCAAACTATTAATTTTCACTTTTCTTCACCATGTTGTTCTTGTGGCTGTTGTTGAAATATTGTTATATTTCATATATTCTCTGCTGAGGTCTGAAGCGCTCGGAAGTTTACAATCAGGTTATCAGTTATCCCAAATTAGTTACAGTCAGTTACAATTAGTTCGCAATGGTAGAGAAAAGGTATAAGAAAGAAAAATTAAAAATTATTCTCCCCCCATTACTTATCTCATGTATGTTCCTCACAGATCTAGTGGATTAAAAGTGTGTTTCAAACATTTGAGAAACCCTTAATCCCCCCCATTTGATAGATTAGGAGCCAAGAGTGAATCATATCGGGGAGATGAAAATTGAAATGATTTTCCAAATCCTGCCCTAGATTTAATCAGTGTTAGGAATATTCCGGTTTCTTGCAATAGACAGAATGCCTTATAATGAGATAGTAAAATCTGGTTCATTGTTATTTTAAAAGGTGATATTTATTATGTTGTGCTGTTCTGAAGCCAAGAGCATCCATTACTTGTCACATTATTAAAAACAGCTGAAAAGAAAATAGTATTCTGCAAAGTTAGTATATGGACACACTGAAACGGTTGTCTTTTTCAGTACTTCACAACAGGCCTTTGGATTCTGGGGGCTAAAGACGTAGGAGAACAGTTGTGTCAGTCTATGATGGGGGAAAAAATCAGAGGGGGGGATCTGATAGATTTTTTCCCCAATCAACCAATACTATTAAAAAGCATGAAGCTGCAGCATATGGAAAATTAAACTGTTTAATAAAACCTGTTAGTCAAAAAGGTGCTACTTTTGATTTTATGTGGGCTCCCTCTGCTGGTTAAATTAAAGTTTGATCCCTGCGACTATTAGTACAAGTAACCAAAAGAGGAAGGACTTGAACATTCACTCTTAGTAAATTTCAATAAGAGTGCCAAGATTCCTTCTCATCAGGTTTGAAATAGCGGTTTGGTGTCTAAAGCAAAGCATCCTCTGAGACCCGAGTGTAATAAAGAGTCTTGAAGAAAAAGCCAATATTCTTTGCTTCAAATGGAGAGCCTTCCAAAGATTTGTTCTAGGGCAGTGTTGGTGAACTTTTTTGGCCCTGAGTGCTAAAACGGGAGCGCGCATGCAGCCACCCGGTGTGCATGTACACACCTGGAAGATGATTTTCTGGTTTCCGGCATGCACGTGTGCACTTGCCAGCTGCTCTTTGCACATACATGCGTGCCAGAAACCGGAAGACCAGGTGGCTGGTGCACATGCGTGTGCCAGAAACCAGAAGAGCAATGGGCGATCGCTCGCGTGCCCAGAGAGATGGCTCTGTATGCCACTTCTGCCACGCGTGCCATAGGTTCGCCATTACAGTTCTAAGATAATCTTGCTTTACATAGAGAGATGACAAAGGACATGAGGACAAAACTGTTATGTTCTGCGCAGCCGCCAAAACAAAGAGTTTAAGCGGGAACTAATTCGACACCTGATTGGCTGATCGTTTGACAGCTCCTGTATAAATAGGGAGCTGTCCAACGAGCAGCGGCGGTTTTCCTGTTCTAAGCCGGTTCTGAACTGTTAGATTGTTCTTTGAGGGAATAAACTTGTTAGCCTTTATTCCTGTCTCCGCCTCAGTCCTTTCTGGCTACCCACAGGTCCTTGGTACACACCACTGGCGACGAAGGTGGGATTGCCAAACTGAGGTGTGAGAAGCTGAAGTCACTTACTGCTGAAGTCACTAGAACCGCGCTTAATCTCACCGCGACGAGACGTCGTGGCTCTGACGGGAATGGCCACGTTGAATTTCACGCCATTCAACTATGGCTCTGAGACATGGGAGTCTTACACGGCTCGGTTCGAGTGTTTTTTGGTTGCACACGACCTCACCGAGCTGACGGACGAGCGGAAATGCGCATTTTTCCTGTCCGTCTGTGGCAAAGATGTTTTTCATACTGCCAGGGCTCTTACAGCTCCGGAACCTATTAAGGCCGTCCCCTGGCCCGTGCTGCTGGCGAAGCTGACAAGCCATTATGCCCCATCGCCGTCCAAGATAGCCCGCAGGCACGCCTTTCATCAGCGGAGCCAAGCGGAGGGGGAGTCCGTCAGCGCCTATGTTGCTGCACTACGCTCGGCCGCCCTGCACTGTGAGTTCCGAGATCTCGATGAAGCCCTTCTCGACCGCCTAGTGTGTGGCCTCCGAGACCTCAAGCTTCAAAAGCGGTTACTGACAAAAACAGATCTTTCGTTTCAAACCGCCCTTGATGAAGTTCGGGCGTCCGAGATGGCTGAGGCTTCCCTAGCTACCATCGCGAAGGCCCGGTCTGCCACCTCCATGCAGGCTGCCAACGCTTTTAACACTGTGGCTGGTTCACCAGACGCAGAAAGTGAAGATTCCGATGCGGAAACCCAGGATGAGGACATTAACCGCCTTGAGGAGGCGAACAGAAAGAGCTGGCATCGGCGGATGGGCAACTCTAAATCTGCATGTAGTGGTTGCGGAGGCAATCACGAAAGAGCTGAGTGCAGATTCAGACAAGCCCTCTGCCAGCGGTGTGGACGAAAGGGCCACATCGCTCGGGTGTGCCGGGCAGCGCAGCCCATGTCCTCTCCAGAGTCCCAAACCGAGCGACCTCGGCCATATCGAACCAAGAAAGCTAGAATGGACTGCCATGCAATCCTCCGCAACTCTAATCAAGACCTCTCTTGCCACCTTCTGCAAAAGAAGATCCAACTAGCTGTGACAATAGAAGGGAAGCCCTGCGAGATGGAGCTCGACACCAGTTCCGCAACGTCCATAGTGTCTTGGAGCACAATCAAACGTCTCTTGCCTCAGCTGTCCAAACGCCAATTACAAGACTGTCAATTAACATTAAGGGACTATCAGGGCAACCTGATTCCAGTAATTGGCACCCGGAAAGTCAGAGTGCAGTTCAAGGGGTTTGACGGCCGGCTACCCCTCATCATAGTCGAGGGACGACTGCCCAGCCTTCTAGGTCTCGACTGGTTCCAGTCCCTAGGTCTGCAAGTCAGCGGAATCCACCACCTCGGTGCAACTGCACTCGACTGCTTGGTCAACGAATTCCCAGCTGTCTTCGATGGCACCTTAGGCAAATACACAGGAACGCCTGTTTCTTTCAACCTCGACCCATCAGTGCAACCTGTGCGAATGAAGCCACGCCGAGTTCCAATTGCACTCAAGCCGAAGGTGGACGCCGAGCTGGACAAACTCGTAGCTCAGGGCGTCCTCGAACCAGTGGATCATGCACGATGGGAAACACCCATCGTGCTGCCAATTAAGCCGGACGGCAGCGTGAGGATCTGCGCAGACTACCGCTGCTCGATCAACCGTGCCCTGCCTTCAAATGCGTACCCAGTGCCAGTGGTCCAGCACCTCCTACACACTCTGGGCGAGGGATCAATTTTTGCAAAACTCGACCTTGCACAGGCGTATCAACAACTGGTCGTGGACGACGAAGCGGCTGAGGCACAGACAATCATCACGCACCGGGGCGCATTCCGTTGCCGCAGATTGCAGTTTGGGGTGAGCATCGCCCCTGGACTTTTCCAGAGCTTGATGGAGCGGTTGCTCCATGGACTCCAAGGCGTCGTCCCCTATTTTGACGACGTCCTTGTGTCAGCCACCTCCATGGATGAACTCATGGCCCGTTTGCGCATGGTTCTCCAAAAATTCCAAAAAGTGGGCCTGAAGGTTAAGAGAGACAAATGCCAGGTTGCGGTGTCCCAGATAGAGTTCCTAGGGTTCCTCATTGATGGCAGTGGCATCCACCCCACTGCAGCCAAGACCAAAGCCATCCTTGAGGCCCCTGCACCTACTAATAGAGCTGAATTACAGGCCTTTTTAGGCCTACTCAATTTCTATGCGGTCTTCTTGCCGCATAAAGCCTCTGTCGCGGAGCCGCTCCACCGTCTCCTAGACTCGGGGGTTGCCTGGGCCTGGGGTTGGCGGGAGGCTTCCGCATTCATAGCTGTTAAAAATCTCCTAATCTCCAACGACGTTCTCGTCCAATACAGCGAGCACTTGCCTTTAGTGCTCGCCTGCGACGCTTCACCCTACGGGGTGGGCGCCGTTCTCTCCCACCAGTTACCTAGTGGAGCAGAGGTGCCGGTTGCCTATTTTTCCCGCACTCTCTCCGCTTCTGAGCACAACTATGCACAAATTGATAAAGAGGCCCTCGCTATTGTGGCCGGGGTGCGGCGTTTCCACCATTATTTGTACGGCCGCCCCTTCCAAATTGTCACTGATCACAAGCCTTTGCTGGGGTTGCTCGCCGGCGACCGCCCTGCCCCGCAGGTGCTGTCTCCCCGAATGACACGTTGGTCCGTGTTCCTCGCCTCCTACGACTATCTGCTCCTGCACCGACCGGGGAAACAGATCGCTCACGCCGATGCCCTCAGCCGTTGCCCTTTGCCGGACGCTCCTGAAGACCCTGTTGCTGCCGCCCCCGTCTTCCTCATTGACGACCTCAACCTTCCAATTTCTGCCGCCGACATCGCCCGGTTGTCCGCAAGGGATCAGGTAATATCCCGGGCACTAGATTGGGTTAGGCGAGGGTGGCCCAAGGACCCCTTAGATCCTATTTTCCTCCCCTTCAAATCACGGCTGCCGGAACTCTCCGTTCAGCGCGGCTGTTTACTGTGGGGCCACCGCGTCGTGGTGCCGGCCTCACTGAGGACTACCGTCCTGAAACAGCTTCACCTAGCACACCCCGGCATTGTCCGAATGAAAGCCCTGGGCAGAAGTTATGTCTGGTGGCCCAAATTGGACCAAGACATAGCTGCCCATGTTGCCGGGTGCCCAAAATGCCAGGGCGCCCAAGCGTTACCTCCCAAAGCCGAGCCCCGGACATGGGAGCCACCATCCTCTCCCTGGTCGCGAATACACATTGATTTTGCGGGCCCTATTCAGGGCCGCATGCTCTTGATTGTCGTGGATGCCTTCTCGAAGTGGGTCGAGGCCATCCACATGTCCTCCACTACGGCGGACGCGCTTATGCCACCCTCCGACACGTCTTTGCCACCCATGGGCTACCCGACGTATTGGTGTCCGATAACGGACCACAACTGACTGCTGCCAAGTTTGAGGCCTTCCTAGCTTCCCAGGGCATCCGGCATGCCCTGACGTCTCCATTTCACCCCTCTAGTAATGGCTTGGCGGAGCGCGCTGTGCGGTCCGTCAAAGAGGCCCTTTCCAAAATGGATCACCTGCCCTGGCAAGAACGCATTGATGCTTTCTTGCTGGCTCACCGCTCCACGCCATCTCCAGAATCCAACACCAGCCCAGCCGAGCTCCTTATGGGCCGGCGGCTGCGAACGACCCTTGACTGGTTGCACCCTGCATACTCCACCCCAAAGCCTTTGGATTCTCAGGGAGGGACGAGATCCTTCGCCCAGGGGGAAGCAGTGTATGCCCGCAATTATGGGGGGCATCCCTTGTGGCTACCGGGCAAAGTAACTGATCAGACCGGGCCCTGCTCCTACAGGGTCAGGCTCCTCGACGGCAGAACGTGGAAACGTCACTGCGACCAGTTACGGAGCAGGCAACCGGGGCAACCTTGCCAGCAGTCACCGACCAGCCCAACGAGCCCAGCAGCGGCGACCAGCGATGGGGAACCCAGCGACGAGGAGGCCGACGTCGAGCAGGCTGCCAGCGTTCCAAACCGAAGCGGCAACTTACCTGGTGGGCCAGCACCCTCCTGCGCTCTTCCTCGGCGACCCGGGCAATCACCATCCTCCGGCGCAGAGTCCTCGGCCGAGGACGAGCAACCAGAGCCTTCAAGCAGGGCAGAAGGGCCCCGGGCATCCGGCCGAATCAGGCGGCGGCCCGCGTACTTGCAAGACTACGCTTGCGCGAACTTAGGAGGGAGGGGTGTTATGTTCTGCGCAGCCGCCAAAACAAAGAGTTTAAGCGGGAACTAATTCGACACCTGATTGGCTGATCGTTTGACAGCTCCTGTATAAATAGGGAGCTGTCCAACGAGCAGCGGCGGTTTTCCTGTTCTAAGCCGGTTCTGAACTGTTAGATTGTTCTTTGAGGGAATAAACTTGTTAGCCTTTATTCCTGTCTCCGCCTCAGTCCTTTCTGGCTACCCACAGGTCCTTGGTACACACCAAAAACAACGACAAAAACAATAACAGACGCCTCTGTTTGCAAGCATTTAGACCTCTTTCTTGAATTCTGAATTCCAAATATCTGGTATTTTATGCTGTTGCTATAGGAAGACTTTTGTCTGACTGGGGAGCCTGTGTTAAATTTGTCAAAAACTTGTGGATAGGTTTTTCATACGTAGCTTTGTTTCTTTTGCCCAAAACTTCCTTGAAGTCTGTTTGCTTGTACAAAATTGTTCTTAGAGCAGAGCCTACAGCAGGGGGTGAACGATACTGGCTGAGATGTTGTTTCTGAACTCTCACCCAACTCTGATGTTTTAGTTCTATAGTAAATTTCCAGACACCAGGAGAGCAATTTCCCCACCAATTTGTAGCAGGAACCTAAAGGAAATGGATGAGTGAAGCTTCTGATGGACTTAATGCATTTTAAATGTTGACAGATTCTTTCATGGTGTCCCTGCGCCTCCATCTCAGGGAGAAAAAAATGCCCTGAAAATCTTATTTCTACTTTATGTAGTTATATTGCCCCCAATGAACCTGTGACCCCCTAACTACAAAAAAATATTTACCCCTGAGGTTTAACTTGCAGCACGGACCAGTTTGCAGACACCTGGAAGGTATATGGTTTAGTTGAATGTTTCGGAGAATAGCAATGGATAATTCTATCATTTTTGTTCTGCAACAACTTTCAGAGTGGCTCATGAGTATGACGGACAAGGACACATGGTGAACATGGATAGCCAGAAAGTAGTTAGGGGTAGTCATTTGTTTTCATTATATTTGCATAGCCATATTTATAATTTAAGATGAATATTAATTGGAATTACAGGTCCTTCATTCTTTCACTGATGCTATATTTGATGAGTGGATGAAACGGTTCAATCCATTGGACAGTGCCTGGCCCCAGGAACTGGCACCCATTGGTCACAACCAGATGTTTAACATGGTGCCCTTCTTCCCCCCTGTCACCAATAAGGACATGTTTCTAATGGCTGAGCAACTTGGCTATAGCTATGACATTGATCTACCAGGTAATGTTAATCAGTTTTCCCCGCCGTGAATTTCAGAACTCTTTCTTTCTGAATTGTCGTGGTTGTCGTGGTTGATGCCATGGAATTAGTATGCAGGTTTTAAAGGTGCAGCTATTCTCACAGCAACCTTTCGAGCCAGGCATCAGGGCTGCTTCTGTCCATTTCCTAGGAAAGAAAAATCCTTGACTCCATAGATTCAGAGAAAAGTACTTTTACTAGGAACGAATCGAAAGCAACTAGTTTCAGGCAAGATCTGAGGCAAAGAGCGTGAAACAGCAAATTGAAAGAATCTGTAGAGCCCAACCGCCTTGTAGCTAGGCAACCAGAGGGCTGCAGCATACCATAGCTAGAAGAAAGGACCTTGGTGAGATGAGCAAAGCCCAGACTGTAGTTGGGCTTTGCAAAGCTGTAACGAAAGATTCTCCACTGACCACTCCCCCCTTGTCCATGGCAGCAAGTAACAGACTAGTTGACACCAGGTTAGCATGAAGAAGCTTTAAATCCAAAAGAGAATTGGAACCCTTTTGACCAGCGGTGAACTTCCCTACCGGTTTGCTTCACTTGCATACTCCACGTAGGGGTGAGTTCCAGCTTCTTTTACTGCTGGTTCACTCAGGAACGTGCTTTGGGCTTGAGCTTGATGCGCCCTACCCCTGCATGTGCAATAGGTAAAAAAATGCTTCTGCCCATGCATGAAAGCAAAAAACCAGATGGCGACACCGATAGAACTATTCCGGGGGTGTGGGTGGCCGAGTTACTACCTACTCGGCTGAACCGGTCCGAACCGGTAGGAACCCACCTCTGGCGCCACATCTGCGCTTGCGCACTGCCTCCTGCACATGCACAGAAGGTCGCACATTATGTCGGGGCAGGTTGGTAGAGCCTCCTGCAGCCACCACTACCGGTTCACCCAAACCGGAGAGAACCAGCTAAATACCACCTCTACTTGTGACCCTGGTTTTCATACTCCCCCACATTAAATCCATAATGGCTCTGCTTCTCCCAATTTCAGTTCATCTAGGTTACCTCTCCACTTTGATGCATCTCTTATGTTGGTTTTTAAATGCAAACATATATTTTGAAGAGCTATGGTGAAGTACCTAATTTTTTCATGGTTTTTTTAATATGTATCTTTGAAGAGTTGTGCTTCTTACCTACAGTGTTGTTACACCTCATAATATTTCTCTACTTTTTCAGAATCTGCCAAAGAATCCCAGGCTTGGGCTCTGATGGTAGGATCCACTATTGTGGGAGCTCTCATCGTTTTAGTTGTGCTGATCCTTTTGCTTATTCTCTTACAACACAAGAGACATCGGAAAGGCTTTGAGCCACTAATGAATGCACAGTTCAATATAAAACAGTACATGGATGAACCATAGCAGTGAAGTGCTGCTTTACGGTATCTCTCCCCATTCCCCATTAGACCTTGGATGGATTGATTTATAGTAGCTTTTCTCAACCTTGGTGGCTTTAATCTGCATGGAATATTTAGAAAAGGCAATTATTCATCATAAAATTCTTTTGGAGAAATTATCTAAGCACAAGTTCCCAAAAACTACAAAAAGACAAGACCAGAGTCATAAATTTGAGAAGGGTGGCCATGCATATTGAAAGAGTAAATAAATATATGAGGCCCCAAAGAGGGACGTAACACTGGGGGACCACCCAAGCTCTAAAGATAATGTTTTACATCACCATCATCTACTAGCTATTCACAGTCTTTTGCATGCCTGCTTATTATTAGTGTTATTTTACTATGTATTTACTGCATGGTGCTATAAAGAGTGCATCTATAACTGCTTCTGTGAGAAAAACCATCAGCATTGCTCAGGGATGGGCTTCAAAATTTTTAGCAAGGGGTTCTCTGCTCGGTTGATGAATGGGCGTGGCCACTGTGGGCATGGCCTAGTTGGCCTCCTGCACCATGGCAGGGAGGGGCATTTTTGCCCTCCCCAGGCTCCAGAAGCTTTCCTTGAGCCTCCAGGAGAGTGAAAATGGCCTCCCCAGGCTCTGGAGGCCCTCTGGAGGCCCAAACTTCCAGTAGGCCAGTTTTTTGCCCTCTCCAAGTCTCCGTGCACGCCCTGTACTTGCCTACATCCAAAATGGGTTGTGTGGGGACTCTTGGGAGCGGAGGGATGGGCAGAGCCAACCACGAGTGGAATTTGGGGGATCTCCAAACTGCACAGAATCTTAGCTAGAGGTTCTCCTGAACTCCTACGAACCCCAGCAGCCCACCCCTGGCATTGCTCTCTTAGATATTTTCTCTTGAGTCTATGCATTCATTCATTTTGGAACCTAATTCTGGGAATAAATCCTAGGACAATCAACCAAAGAATGAGTGCACAGAAGAGCAACAAAGATGATTAGGGGGCTAAAACATGAGAAATGGTTGCAGAACCTGGGTGTCAGCTTCTGCTTTGCTGCTGCTTCAGCTGCCATGAAACGGGAAGGGGGGGGCGTGTATGTGGGAGGGTTTTAATTGATGTGCTGGAGGACTGATGGAGGAATGTTCTAGGATGTACCAGTCGTTGGGATTGCGCATGCGTACGTGTTTCCCGCCTGCATCAACGGCCTTCACATTCCATCTTGGCCTGTCTTTTTGAAGTTATCTCACACCTGACAATTGAAGGACTTATGATTGGACTGGAGCTTTGATCCTAAGGGGGGGGGAACGGGCTTTGCTATATATCAATTGCTTTCGCGCCATATTATTCAGATTTTGCTTCACTGCTGCTCGCTTACCATTTCTAATTAGTAAAAGTACTTTGGATTTCCAACCCATGGAGTCTCTTGGTCTTCTTTCCTGATTATGGAATGGAGTGGGGCGTGACAAGAAGCAAAATCTGAATAATAACCCTTTCCAGGAGATTTTCTGTCTACCGAGAAGGGAAATAATGTCTTCTCCGACCAGAGAGGAGGAGGGGGCCGTTGGCGGAACGGATTCCAGTGAACTGGGACCTCCCGACCTTTCTTTACACCAGCCCAGCCCATCTGACCGACCTTTGCACGAAGATTTATTTCAACTGCAAATTTCCAGTCAGCCTGAACCTTCCCCCCTACCCCGTTGGTCAACTTCAGTGGGGCAAAGAGAAATAGAGACAAGCTGGAATGCTGGACTTACCCAAAGACCTCCTCAACAAACTTCGCTGGAGCCAGGGGCCGTGAGAAAACCTCAGGCGGGTGACTTCAATGAATATTGGAGCCAAAGAGGCGATGAAGCAGAATGGAGAAATTATCAGCACCAGGGCCCCGTGAGGAGACCCCAGCGGAGTGAGTTACCTGATTATTGGAGTCAAACATTTTTGGAGGACAGGAGGGGGGAGGAGGAAAGAGACTGGAGAACTTGGCAACGTTACCCACGCCAGGATTCTCCCCCACCCCCCCCCTCGGCCTGCATCACCCCCTGCGGCTAGAGGTTTCGCTGATCAAAGAGCACCTCCACCCCAGGCTCCCCCCCGAAGGCACCGTATGGCTAAAATCCCTCCTTTGCCTGTGCGTTTTAATGGGGCTTCTGCTAGCCTCGCCTCCTTTCTTATGCAGGTTTTTAACTACATGGAGATTTATGGCCGGGACTTTGAATCTGACATTTTAAGGGTTAGAATGGTCCTTTTATCTTTGGATGGTGAGGCGGCTGCGTGGTCGACTGCTTTGCATATGTCTGGTTCTCCCCTCTTGGAGAATTTCCACCGTTTTATGGCAGCGTTCCGTCGACGTTTTGATGACCCGTTGACTGAGAAGCGAAACAAATTGAAGTTTTTAACTTTTGAACAAGACGACAGGCCTGTCGCTGAATACATCCAAGAATTTCAATGTCTGTCTCAGTACATGAGAGGCTGGGGGGAGGATGCGATGCTGGACAGATTTGCTGAAGGCTTAAATCCTGAAATTTATCAACAATGTGTTAATCGTAACCTCCCGAGGCACTTAATCACTTGGTTTGAGCATGCGGCTGACGCTGAGCTTGACTTAATTCGTCTGCGCTATGCCACTGAAGAGAAAAGGAAGCGGAAAGAAAGGGCTGCCAAGGCCCTCCCCCCTCCTGCTACTCAAGCGCTTTCCAAACGCCGAGGCGACGCGAGAGAGCCCCCTTCTGGCTCCTCCAAACCTTTAACATGCTTTCGCTGTGGCAAGCTTGGGCATACCGCCCCCCTCTGTCGGGCGAAATCACCCCTCTCCGCCCAACCCCCTCCCAGACGTGAGGAGAAGCATGCAAGAGGCTCTGAAAAGAAAAAGAGGGAAACTGCTTTCGCTGGAGAAACCAACCCCCCTCCTCTTGCCCAACCATTGAAGGATGACGCGGATGCTAACTACTCTTCTTCTGATGACTTCACCTCGCTGGGTGAGTTCAAACAAGGGGCCCCTTCTACTCCCTATTGAATTAAAAGTTCCTCCTGAGGGGACACCTGCCACCCTCCTAGCATTACTGGATTCCGGCTGTTCCCGGTCCATGATCAACCCAACCATGGTTGAGAAATTAGGCCTCAAATTGCGCACTTTGAAAACCCCTATTGTTTTTTGCCAGATAGACGGATCCATTGCAGGGGGGGGGCCCGCCCATTTTTTTACTGAACCTTTGGAAATGACAATGGGTACCCACACTGAATTAATCTCTTTTGTGGTCGCACCTGGCATGGACAGACCACTTATTTTGGGCATCCCATGGCTCCGAAAATGGAACCCTCACATAAATTGGCGGACAGGCCGCTTGCGTATTCGCTCCAAAGTGCCTCCAGTGGGGGAGGGCTCTCCAACCCAGCCAAACGTCACTAACGTTCCTGAAGTGGCCGCTAGAGGGCAGGAGAGTATTGCAGGAGAGGAGAAAATTCCGAAAGAGTATTTGGATCTTAAGGAAGTCTTCAGCGAGCAATCTTCGGACATTCTACCCCCCCACAGGCCTACTGATTGCTCCATTGACATTTTGCCCGGGGTCAAACTCCCAAAACCCCGCATTTACTCCATGTCACCCAGGGAAATGGAGGAGATGCGTTCTTTCATTGACAAAAATTTGAAACGTGGTTTCATTGAACCGGCCCGCCCCAAGGTGGCGGCCCCTGTGCTATTTCGTGAGAAGAAAGATGGGTCTCTTCGTTTGTGTTGTGACTTTAGAAATTTAAACGCCATCTGTTCCCAAAACCTCTACCCACTACCCTTGATGAAGGACTTATTGGCACAATTGGGGAAGGGACGCATCTTCACAAAATTGGACCTGCGAGAAGCTTACTATAGAGTACGCATCAAGGAAGGTGACGAATGGAAGACCGCGTTCAACTGCCCTCTTGGTTGTTTCCAGTTCCGGGTTATGCCTTTTGGCCTACAGGGGGCTCCTGCTGTATTCATGCAATTTATTAATGAGATCCTACACGACCACCTCTATAAGGGCGTTATCGTATATCTAGACGATATCCTCATTTATACCCGCAATTACGACCACCACGTCAACCTGGTGCGCACTGTTTTGAAAAAACTCCGTGCTGCCAACCTGTATGCCAAGTTGTCTAAGTGTGAATTTCACCAAGCTACTATTGACTATCTGGGCTATCGTATCTCCCCTGATGGCGTTGAAATGGACCCTGAAAAAGTGAAGGCGGTCACTGAATGGGACGCGCCCAAAACGCGTAAACAGTTGCAAAAGTTTTTGGGTTTCGCTAATTTCTACCGTCAATTTATTCCCTCTTTTGCCGACATTGCTCTACCCATTACTAATTTGCTCAAAACTAAAGGCGACCCGAAACCAAAACCCAGTAAGCCTTTGGACTGGACCATGGAATGCCAGGCGGCATTCGAAAAGCTTAAACGCCTTTTTGCAGCTGAACCAGTTCTTAAACATCCTGATCTCGACCGGCCGTTCGTTGTCCAGGCGGATGCCAGTGATGTCGCCGTGGGGGCTGTTCTGCTACAAGCCAATGACCAAGGTAACTTGCAACCTTGTGCGTACACATCACGTAAACTCACTGACACGGAACGGCGCTGGGCGGTCTGGGAGAAAGAGGCTTTTGCAGTCCGTTGGGCCCTCGCTACTTGGCGCCACTTCCTTGAAGGCTCTAAGCACCCATTTGAAGTGTGGACTGACCACAAGAATTTAGAAGCGTTACGCACACCGCGCCGTCTCTCCCCTAAGCAGATGCGTTGGGCCCAATATTTTAACCGTTTCAATTTCACTCTGAAGTATATCCCGGGCGGAAAGAACTTCATGGCCGATGCTTTGTCCCGGTTACCTCAGTATAATTGTTCCAAACTGAGTATCGTCCAACCACTCTTGGCAGCTCCGGTGCTCACACGTCAACAGACCAAGGCCCAAAAGGACGTGCCTCACGATCTGCTTTCTGACCTCAAAGCAGCTCTTCCTCAGGACGACTGGTTCCTGAACCATCGGGACGAGTGCACCATGAGGGACGATCTACCATGGATTGGTGCTAAATTATACATCCCCGCTTCCCTACGTCTTGTGGTCCTTCGTCGCGCGCATGACTCCAGGATGGCGGGTCATTTTGGGTTCGTCAAAACTTTGCACCTTGTGAAGAGACAATTCTGGTGGCCCTCTTTAAAAAAGGACATTGAACTTTATGTTTCCAGTTGCCCGGTTTGCGCTACCGCCAAAAAGCCACCGGGGAAACCACACGGACTTCTGCAGTCTGTCGCTCGCCCGGTTGCCCCGTGGAAGGAGATTTCTATGGACTTTATTGTGGAGCTTCCCGAAAGCCAAGGGCACACCGTCATCTGGGTGGTTACTGATTTGTTCTCCAAGCAAGTTCACTTCGTGCCTTGCCACAAGATTCCTTCCGCCAAGGCGTTGGCTAAATTATTCCTTTCTCACATATACCGCTTGCATGGGGTCCCCGACCGTATTATCTCCGATCGTGGAGTCCAATTCACATCTAAATTTTGGAAGGAGTTCCTCACGCGCATTGGCTCCGCCCAGGGCCTTAGCTCCGCCTACCATCCTCAGACTAATGGCGGCTGTGAACGTACTAATTCCGTTCTGGAACAATATTTACGTTGTTTCATCAATTATCAACAGGACGATTGGGTGGACTTGTTGCCGCATGCTGAAGTGGCTTATAACAATTCGGTTCACTCCAGCACGGGCTTCACCCCTTTCCGGGTCGTTTACGGCCAGGATTTTGTTCCTATCCCCGAACTGCCTACGGCCCAGCCTCAGGTTCCTTCCGTTGCGGACTGGAGTGAACGTCTCAGTCGCCTTTGGCCCCTTACTCTTTCCACCTTGGACGCTGCCCATAAGGCTCATAAGAAGCAGGCTGATAAGAAACGCTCTCAGCCTTATGAGTACCATGTTGGAGATTTAGTGTAATTGTCCACGAAATTCTTGCATACTACACAAAAATCGAAGAAATTGGGTCCCAAGTATGTTGGCCCTTTCCCGATTGTGAAAGTTATCAACCCTGTTTCTGTTCGTTTGCAATTGCCCAAACATCTCAACCGGATCCATCCGGTGTTCCATATCAACCTCATCAAACCAGTTCGAGTCTCCGACCTACGGCCCGCAGATGACCCTCCACCTGCTCCGTTACTTATTGATGGGGAACGTCATTTTGAAGTCCGGGACATTCTGGATTCCCGTCGGCACCGTAATCGCATCCAATACCTTGTGGCTTGGAAACATTTTCCCCCCTCCCACACGGAATGGGTTGATAAGTCCCACGTTCGTGCTCCCCGCTTACTGCAGAAATTTTATGCTTCTTATCCCGACAAGCCTTGACTTTTCTCCTTTCCCTCTCTTGTTTGTTTGTTATTTGTATGTCTTGTTTGTTTGTTTTTTTTTCTCTTCCAGGCCTGACAGCCTTTTTTCCGGGGGACGGCCGGATGTCAGCTTCTGCTTTGCTGCTGCTTCAGCTGCCATGAAACGGGAAGGGGGGGGCGTGTATGTGGGAGGGTTTTAATTGATGTGCTGGAGGACTGATGGAGGAATGTTCTAGGATGTACCAGTCGTTGGGATTGCGCATGCGTACGTGTTTCCCGCCTGCATCAACGGCCTTCACATTCCATCTTGGCCTGTCTTTTTGAAGTTATCTCACACCTGACAATTGAAGGACTTATGATTGGACTGGAGCTTTGATCCTAAGGGGGGGGAACGGGCTTTGCTATATATCAATTGCTTTCGCGCCATATTATTCAGATTTTGCTTCACTGCTGCTCGCTTACCATTTCTAATTAGTAAAAGTACTTTGGATTTCCAACCCATGGAGTCTCTTGGTCTTCTTTCCTGATTATGGAATGGAGTGGGGCGTGACAAGACTATGTCTAGTCTAACACAGAGAAGGGCTATGTGATAGCAGCCTTTCAATAGTGGACAAAGAAAAAGACAACCTATTCTCCAAGGCAGCTGAGAGCAAGGCAAGAAAGTTGGCTTTTCCAGCAAGCCGGCCTGGCCTGAACAAAATAAAATAAATGATTGATTTAATTGTTAATTTTAATCTAATTTTTAAAATGTTGTTAATATTAATTGGGTTTGTTTTTGGATACTCTATCTAATTTCCTTTTTAACTTTTGTAATATGTGGTTTTTTTTAATGTTGTACGCTGCCCTGAGTCCTTTGGGAGAAGGGTGGCATATAAATCCAATAAACAAACAAACAAACAAACAACAGACAGAAACCTATCAAAGAGAGATCCAACTTAGAAGTAAGGAGAAATTTCCAGACAATCAATGAACAGCTTGTCTCCAGAAGCCATGGTGTTCCATCACTAGAAGGTTTTTGAGAAGAGATTGCATAGCCATTTGTTCAGAATGGTATAAGATCTCTGCCTGAATGGGAGGTTGGATTAAAAGACTTCCAGGGTCCCTTCCAATTCTGTTGCTCTGTTCTGTTCTACTCAATGTGTAAACAAAAACATAAAAGGAATGGTATTTGACAAGGCTATGTAATATTCCCCAGCTCTAAGCCAGAGATCCATGTCTCTGTGAAGCTTTTGGATGTTAATGCTCATATCCATTAAAAGTACTCTTATTATCCACCTTGATAAATCAATAACCATCTGAAGGTTCCAAGAGAGGCTGGATTTAGCTGCCAGTTCAATGTTACAGCGTGTCAGAGGACTTGTAGGTAAAGGAGAATGCAAGCCTACTTAGTTGGCCTAACTAAAGAAACTGCAAAAATATCTTTTGCTATTTGTTTTCAGTGACAGGTGGATTGGGAATTCCGAGTTGTTTCCCCCTATAAAAGCATAGCCAAAAACCTGTGATTCGTTCTTGGCTTCCGATCTGTCAAAATCTAGCAATCCCAGGTTGCACAAGCCTGGAAACTTTGGAAGTGGACCCTCCAAAATTATTTTACATTATTTATATGTTGCATGTGAGAAGAAAATTAATTAATTGCACTATTTAAATATTAACAGACCAATTTCATGGGAAGTAATCATATTAATACTAATGAGTGAATTTTGATTTGAATTAAAATTGCCTGAAATTCTACTTCAGTAACTTCATTTTTGTCTCGTCCCTTTCTCATCTAAGGCACTCGCTTTTAGGAAAAGGGCTGCAGGCATTTCTTTCAAAAGCCAAATGCAGCCCTTGTGTTGCCTGAAAGAGTTTGGTCCCACTGTGAATCCCCAGAAACCACTAATGCAATGCTGGGTGGAATTCTAGAACAGGGTTTCTCAGTGTTAGCCATTTTAAAATGTGTGAATTTCAACTCCCAGAATTCCTCAACCAACATACCTCTAAAAATTGCTGAGATTTTTAAAAGTAAAAATGGGTAAACTAGAAAAAAATGTGGGATAGACAGCATCACCACCACCAGATGGATTTGTAACTGGCTAACAAACTACATAACAAGTAGTCCTTAACGGCACTACATCTACATGGGGAAAGTACTGTATTTTTTGGACTATAAGCGGGGGTGGGTTCCTGCCAGTTCTAACCTCTTCTATAGAAGAGGTTCCACAAATCTACAGTGCCGTTTAGAACCGGTTCCAGCTCCCTCCCCGCGCCTGTCCACACATCATCAAGATGAAGAGCGAGACGAGGAATTCTGGGAGATACATCCTTCTCTGACTCTAAAAACATGACATTGTCCTATGTTTTACATGTTTGCCTCCTCCACCTGTGTGAGTGTGAGAATAGGGGTGAAACCCCTCCAAATTATTTGGGTAAATTGGATGAGGTTATTTGAGGAACCTGATAGACTCCATCTTGAATATCTGACTAGCCAGCAAGCTTTTCTGGACAATCACAGCTTGGAATAAAATCCCAGGGTCAGAATGACTTGCTCAGAAATAATCTAATAGTTTGGAAACTCCCTTTGTAACAGGAAGTAACAGGACATGTTTTGCAGGTAATGATCTTATTGTTCAGTTCTGGGAAACGAGGTCCTTTGGGGCTTTGGAACACACATATTTTCAGAATATTTGAGGAATTTCCATGTACTTTTCATACTGTATTTGTAAATGCGCAACTGTATTTTTGTATCCAAGTTATGATGCACATGATACGTCATTTTGTGTATTTAAGGTGCGCCTATGTACCTTGTAGTTATTCTCATTTGCTTGGGAATCCACCTGCGCAGGTGTAATAAAATAGCTGCTTTTTGTTGCTCATCATCTCCTTGACCATTTCTTTGATATGAAGAAATAATATCTGGGATATTTTTCTCACAGTGAGGAAGGCGACTTCAATTTTTGGTCATATGATTTGAAACCCCATCATCTGTGATAGGTTAGATTAAGAGTTGAAAAGCAGCTGCTGTTCTCTCTCATTTCATAAAATCAGCAGGGGCCAGCTGAGCCAATGCATTTCCTGCTCAGGGACAATATGGAGCAAAATTGCAGCAATGTTCAGATTTTCTGTGCTTCAAAGCATTGAATCCATGGCTCTTGGGGTGATCTCTCTGCTTCATATCACCACTTTCCAGCTCCTGGTATTTTTCTGGATAAAGTAACCGGACAGCTGCATTGCTGAAGATTCTTTTTTCCTTGAAACTGGGTAGTCATTGACAGCAGGCAGGCAGGAGGGGTCTGTGGCAGGGGATAGTAAAGACCCAACTCTGAGAAGATTCAATGCTCTTTCAATATCTCTTCTTGAGTGGAAATTTCAGGCTATTCCATCTGGAAAAAAAATACTTTTTGTGAAGAAGATCTTGAAACTTCAATCCTTGCTGCTCTTATTACAAGGATGTCCAGTTACAACTCCCTGCCTAGGCCACCCAAATTAATGTTATCTGCAGATATTATTGCCCAACAGATAGGATGTTCTCCTCCTGAATGTAGCTAAGCCTTTTCTCTACTATTGCTAAAATATCTTGTCTTGTGATGGGTTTTATAATAAGGTGTTTTCTTTTTTCATTTTGAAAAGATTAACGGCAGAATAAAGTTTATCATTCAAACCAATACATTTGGGGGAAACAACAGCAAACTAACCATCTTTGCTTCCTATCAGATTTCCAGTGGGAAATTGAGCATTAGAATCTTCTCCGCTTCTTTCTTGATTTCAACCTAAACTTGCTCCAAATGATAGGCCAGGAATGAGTACATTTCTTTGATTCTGTAGATTAATACCGTAGATTAAAGTCTATACAAATTCCTACCTTTCGTTTGAAATATAATATTGGACTGCAAATTAACTTCCTCCTTTCCTTCTTCTCTTACACCAGGGGTGGGTTCCTGCCAGTTCTAACCTCTTCTATAGAAGAGGTTCCACAAATCTACAGTGCCATTTAGAACCGGTTCCAGCTCCCTCCCCCTGCCCGTCTGCACCACGCTTGCCCTGCCTACCGCTTACTGATTGGCTAGCTCACCAATCACCCCGCCCACCTCTAAAAGTCCTATCTAAACCTTAAAGACTTAAAGTTGTCAAATTTGAACATCACTGGGGTTTTTTTTGTAAAGGGTTAGGAGTGCAAGGGTCTTGTAACTTGACAGCTTTAAGACTTGCACACTTCAATGCCAGAGTTTCTGAGCCAACATTTTGGTTGCTAAGCAAGAGCGTTGTTAAGTGGATTTCACCACATTTTGCAAGTTGGCCACGCCCACCCAGTCACATGACTGTCAAGCCACTCCCACTAGGTCACATGGCTGGCAAGCCACTCCCACAAAGCAGGCCACACCTACAGAAGAAAGAGGTTCTAAAAAAAATTGAAACCCACCACTGTCTTACACCCTTACTTCCAACTTTTTAAAATGAGCATCCTACCTTTGAGTTTTCTGCAATTCCTGATTTTGCTTATTTTGACCTTTAAACCATTGAGAACTATCTGAAATAGTAACATAGAAGATTTGGGGATGTCTCATTAATATGATACCAAGCACAGATTCTCAGAAGGAGGAATTCTATACATTGTATTAGACTTTTAAAGAAGGGTTTTTTTAGTATAAAAATGGCAGCACGCTGAATCCTCCAGTAGTTCTGCTTTAATTTAATGTATTCCATGATTTGTAACACTTGGTTTCACCTCCTTACACTCTCCATCAAAATAGGCTGTGCAGGCTAATTAACAAATTAGATTATACATTCTAAGAGAGCTTGTTGTTAATTTAATTGAAACCTAATTGTGACTTCATTAACACTTTCTAATTCCCTGCCCCATTAATACTTAAGGTTATTCCAGATATCAAGCAACTAAAAAGAAAAAAAAATCCAAACCACAAACCAAAACAAAGCATGAATTTGAAAATAAATTCCATCTGGTTCTAAAAAAACGTGCATTTGTTTTAGAGGTTAGCTGTTCTCTTCTTCTGGTCTGGTCCTCCGAAACAGGCAACCATCCAGAGATGCAAATGGCTCCCATCAGAGTGGGATTCACTTACCTTCCCTACTGGTTTGCAAATGTGAGTGAGCTCATGTCTGCATGTGCGCCACCTTCTGCGCATGCACAGTGCTCACGCATTATGTCAGGGTGGGTGGGTGGAGCCTCCCGCAGCCACCACTACTAGTTCGCCTGAACCGGAAAGAACTGAATATCACCTCTGGCTCCCATTCTGATAATGTTCCGAAAATTGATATTTTCCTAGACTCCAGGAGAGAATGGTGGTGGAGATGCTTGTAAGACTTTTTTTATTGTTTTGTATGGATTTTTTCCTGAACACATAACATTTGTTTCTTTGTTTTATGCTTCTGATTTTTTATTATGTAAAGCAGTCAGGAGTCAGTTAGAGTTGAATATGTAATTAATGTAATGAAGGAAGGATAGATGCTGGATGCAGATAGGCCAGTTATTCAAAGAATGGACCATTTTTGGGATGTCTTCATCCCATATCAATTGCAATTTACAATACGTGGATACAGGTAATCCTCAACTTACAATGACAATGGAGCCCAGAATTTATGTTGCTAAGTGAGAAATTTGTTGAGTGCGTTTTGCCCCATTTTACAACTTTTCTTGCCACTTTGTGAAGTGAATCACTGCAATAATTGCACTCCAGTGACCATGGAGACATCTTGGGACACCGCTGGTTCTTCAGCTTTGAAACGGAGATGAGCACCGCCCCCTAGAGAGGGTAACTACTAGCACATATGTGCAAGGTGAACCTTTACCTTTACCAGAGGTGGTATTCAGCAGGTTCTTACCAGTTCTGGAGAACTGGTAGCAGAAATTTTGAGTAATTTGGAGAATGGGTAAATACCATCTTTGACTGGCCCTGCCCCCATCTATTCTCTTCTTCCCATGTCCCAGATGATCCGTGGCATGACAAAACCGCGCTCGTCAAAATAGCGGTGATAAAACCGCATTGCTAAAGCCGCGACATCATCACCGCACGTCATCACCGCCGCGACAACAGTGCGGTGACAGAAGGGTGCTTTAAAACAGTGCGGCAGCAGAAAGCCGATTTAAATTAAGGTAAGGGTTAGGATTAGTTTTAGGGTTAGTTTTAGGGTTAGTTTTAGGGTTAGTTTTAGGGTTAGGGGTAGGTTTAGGGTTAGGGGTAGGTTTAGCATTAGGTTTAGCGTTAGGTTTAGGGTGCTGAGTGCTTCGGAAGGCGCGGATTTGCCCTCCGCAGTTATGTCATCGCGGTAGGGTCGAGTTTTTCTTAGCGCTTCGGACGGCGCAGATTTGCCTCTGCATTTATGTCAGCGCGGATAAGGGCTTCGCGGTTTTGTGGTGGAACCCAGATGATCAGGAGGAAATGGGGATTTTGCAGTAACTTTCCCCTGGAGTGGGGAGGGAATGGAGATTTTACAGTATTCTTCCCCTGCCATGCCTACCAAGCCACGCCACGGCCACCAAGCCACGACCACAGAACCAGTAGTAAATTTTTTTGAATCCCACCGCTGACCTTTACTTTTACACATAGACAACTCACAGGCTATGAGAGAAGGCATAGTTTGCTTACTTTGATCATTGATTAAAAAAAAAAAGAACCTCTTCTCAAAAGACAACTGTGGAACTGCTTTTCCCAGCTGTGCAGATGGTCAAGTAGGCTGGGGACTTTAAAAAACCCACAATAGAACATAGAATAACAGGGTTGGAAGGGATTTTGGAGATCTTTAGTCCAACCTCCCAGCAGAATTTAATTAATTGAATTGAATTCTCTTGCATCAGAATCAGTAGTGGGTTCCTACCCGTTTGGACTCGTTCGGCTGAACCGGTACTGGTTTGGCGGCCTGGGTCGCTGGAACCGGCAGCGATCCAGCCTGCCACACCCCCTAGGTGGGGCCATAGGTGCTGCCATCTTCTTTTTTGCTTCTGCGCGTGCACAGAACAATTCTTATTGCACTGCGCATGCACGCACAGTGCGCATCTAGTGCGCACACATACACACAAGCGAACCAGCAGTAGTGGCTACTGGAACCCACCCCTGATCAGAATGTGACTACCGTATTTTTTGGAGTATAAGACGCTCCGAAGTATAAGACGCACCTAGCTTTTTGGGAGGAAAACAAGGGGAAAAACATCTGCCTCCCAACAATTTTCCTGCTTGCAGCAAACAGGAAACAGTACAGATCATATACATTGTTTGTGGTGTTGCATTTCAGACTATACATGTACAGATGCTGTGAAAATTGATGTGGCTTTCTGGAAGTATAGTTATTCTCTGCTATTTAAAAGAAGATACAATAGCACTGGGCCTCTTCAGAGAAAGCATTTATTTAAAAAAAACTTCTTCATTTTGTTGTCTAGAACAATAATAAAGCAATCTTTAAAAATAAGTCTAATAATTTGAACATTCTATAGTCATTTATAGTTATTTACTTACCTCCTTGCAGCAAACAGCCTGATTAGCACAATAATTTTTTTTTTTGCCTCTGCTTCCCAGCAATTTGCCTCCTGCAGCAAACACCCTGTTTCACTTTCAGTTTCAGCAGGGGCCTCCCGATTATCAGCTGTTTCAGGCTGCAGGGATTGCCATAGCCTATTGCTGCCTCCGCAAGCCCCATTTTCCCATTTGCTGCAAGGAAGTAAAGTGCTGGGAGGCAGAGGTCAAAGGATGGAGGCCGGTGGGTGGGACTACATTCGGTGTATAAGATGCACCCAAATGTTCACCCTCTTTTAGGGGGGAAAAGGTGCGTCTTATACTCCGAAAAATATGGTAAGTTGCGAAAAGCTAAGCTTAAAAGACTGCCCATTTCTTTAAATGTGTTCCTTAGAACTCTCTGGTTTTCTCCAATATTTTAGAAGCTGTTCTAGTTCTTTATTTAACAAAGTGATAGCACCACACAGCAATGAGATATAAAGACTTGTAGGCTGGTCTACATTTATTTTCTGTTACTGTTACTGTGAATAGTTACTGCATGGACAACAGACACCAAAATCTCTGAAGAAATAAACCTGAGAATTCCCCAAGTACAACATCAATTGCTCACTGAGAATTGTGTTCTCCTACTAACCTGCTAAAAAAATTTAGATTTTAAGACTCCCTAAAAAATTATCTTGGAGACCTCATTTTGCAAGGAGATTTTGCCTGTTGAGCCTGAAATATTTAAAAGAGTCTGCTGAGCATCTCCCCTTACCAAGAGCTACAGTGTGAGACAACCCAATGGTGAGTGGGTATTCTCTGTGGCAAATCTACCGAACTGGTTGGAAGAGGTTCCACCAGTGGACCCAGAAAGCAGGCCACACCTACAGAAGAGGTTCTAAAATTTTTTGAACCCACCACTGGTCCTTGGATATGATTATTCTACACTATCATGCTCATATTTATAAAACTCAGTGCCTCTGTGAAAGGTAAGGATGACTACTGCGTTTGTGGTGCAATCAGAACATTGCGTGTGTTGAAGTTGTTTTAACGCAAACCAAAGATGCCTTTTAAAAAACAAGTTTACATCATATTCTTATGCATGCCAGTGCTGTGCGTGAGGTAATTTAAGGTGGTTCTGACAAGTGTCATCGGCATCTTCATATCAGGTCACATGGGCGGCAAGCCACTCCCATCCGGTCACATGGGCAGCAAGCCACTCCCACAAAGGAGGCCACACCCACAGAGTAGGTTCAAACAATTTTTGAAACCCACCACTGGCTGGCAACCATCTTTCCCTGGAACAGATTGGAATATCGAACATCGGTTGTCTAGTCCAACCGTCTACTCAAGGCAGGAGACTTTATACCCGTGATGGCGAACCTAGGGTACGTGTGCTGGAAGTGGCACACAGAGCCATCTTTCTGGGCATGCTAACTGTCACCTGTTGCTCTTTTGGATCCGGTATGCCGGCCAGCTACTCTTCATACATGCGGAAGTGCCAGAAACCGGAAGATCATCTTCCCAGCATGTGCTGAAAGAATCAAGGTGTTGCAATGGCTCAGTCAAAGTCCAGACCTTAACCTGATTGAAATGCTGAAGGGAGACCTCAAGAGAGTTGTGCTTAAACAAATGCCCACAAATCTCAATGAATGCTAGTGAAATTGTAAAGAAGAATGGGACAAAATTCCTCCACAACAATGTGAGGCTGATAAAATCATATACAAAATGATTACTTTAATTTATTCCTGCTAAAGGTGGTTCTATAACCTATTGAATCACAAGGTCTACTTAGTTTTTCATACATGGCTACTCCTTTTTTTGGGAGGGGGTTCTTTTTGTAAAATAAATGATGATATGGTGTACTACATCAGGTGTTGTTCATCTGAGATTGTATGTACCTACTTTTAAGAACTGCTAAGGACCAGATGATTTTTTATTATTCCCTGATAAGAAACACCATAGAACTCAACGAGGGTGTACTTTCTTTTTCACGTGACTGCATACTGTCAGTGAAACATTACATCTTCCTAGGTTTTTGGGAAGAACGTGATGCATATGAAGACCAACACTAGCTAAGAACTGGCAGCTGTGCTTTTGCATTGTTGGGTATAAAAATAAAGGAACAATTGGCCAGAATGGTAGCATTTTCAGCCATTGAATGCAAACTTTATGTAGGGCTGAAAAAAATATTTGTTGAACCCAGAGACTTCTTCATAATTGCTAAATAATGGTCCTGATGGAGCCTGTACCTGGGGAAAGGGATTAGCAGAGGACTGGGAAAATCTGCTTGATACTAATTTGAGAAGCTATTGGAGTTTTTGGGAATTAAACCAGAATGATTATTTTGCTGAAAAGATAAGAAGAGATGCCCTAGAAAACTGACTCTTTGAGTTCCAAAACCTTCTTGGTTAAAAAAAAAAAGAAGAATCTAAGAATCTTTAGGCCATAGGGGTGATTGTTACATTTTTTTTTCATGGAAGAATGAGCATAAATGTTCATTTTAGGAACATTGATTGATGTTACCTTATTCAAAATGTTAAGGGAAGCTGAGGTTTTAATTTAATACATGATGGTATCTTACCACATCCATACTATCTGTGCAAGACTTCAAAACTGCTACATTGACCAAAGCAAGCTTTCCTAGGGTACGTTCACTGGATACCATTGTAGGTGTTATTTGTGTTGTATTGGACCATCAACAACAAGGATCTTTGTTTTTCGCATTGCAAACCAGCAATATCCAAGTATTTCTGAAGTACAATTACAAGCCAGGTAAAGAAAAGCACATCAAATGATATAGAATACTTGTGTTTAAGAAGCACCAGGTTTTTACATTTTTATTTCCTAATTCTGAAACTCAACACACTTGGTAGATTTAACAGCTCTTTCACATTCCAAGGCAATGTGACATATGAGAAAAAGACCATTTAACCTCTAAGGGGGTATTTGAGAGCCTTGTGCACATCTTACACAAAGCAGTCATGATACCTACTGTGAAGAAGTAAACAGAGAAATATGATGGGACAAAATTCATTCCTGATTTTAACTCACATGGTAATTCACACAGTCAGGACGATTAAATGGAGACATGCTATCTGAGTTTGGTGTTATTTAACAACACCTGTCAGCACCAGCTTTGGTTTGGAAGATGGAACCATGATGACTGCATAGCCCTCTGCATTTTCATCAGACCTGTATGTTGATTTGATTTTGCTCAGAATCAAATATTCCCTTTGAGAAGCTCAGGCTGTGCCTGCTACCAGTGGTGGGGTTCAAATAATTTAACAACCGGTTCTCTGCCCTAATGACCAGCTGGGTATGTGTGGCTTGGTGGTCATATGACCGTGTGGGTGTGGCACCCATTGACATGAGTGATGTTGAGTTGGCCATGCCCATGGCCAACTCAACATCACTCACGTCAACGGGTGCTTTGCCTTAGCTGTTACGATGTAATAAGGGTTAACTGGAGAGGCAGTTTCTATAAGCAGGGAAATAAAGATTAGGCTAGGAACAACACCAGAATGTTTCCTTCCTGCCTTCCTTACAGAATTAGCCCTTTAAAGTGAAAAACAAAAAACAAAATAAGATTTCTTCCAACAACCGGTTCTCTGTACTGCTTAGAAAGTTAACAATTGGTTCTCCCGAATAGGTGCGAACTGGCTGAATCCCACCACTGCCTTCCATCCTCAAGTTAAATCAGCCATGGGAAACCAAATGTACAATGAGATCACAAGTTTTGTTCAAATTTGGGCCAAATCTTTGTTAATGGAGAGACACAACAGCCATTTTAGCATAGCTGGACCCCAATTAAGAAGCATCAATGACAATGAGGACAGAATAGTACTCAGGATACAAAGTGTAACCATATAACTGCATAACCAGATACAGCTCAGGATCGATCCAAACGGAGCACTTCCTCACAAAACCACCTTCCAGGGGTTCAACTTTAATGTGAAATTGATATAAAAACAGCTGTTCAAGCAACTGTTTTTCAGACATGTTTAATATGCCTGCTGGGAATCAGAAGAGCTACAGTACATTTCAGGAGGCTATATATATATAAAATCAGAAAACAAAAAGTATTGCAAGAAATCTTGGAATGTGGAAACTTAATTTTTTTCCCTTAATCTTCAGAAAAGTGAATGTTGTTAATTAATCAGTGGAGACACCTGTTCAGAAAATGTCAGTAAATCATCCGTACAAATGTGAACAAAGGGTGCTGCAATGGGCAGATTCCACGCTTGCAATTATTTTCCCCACAATTGAATTTTAGCATCTTTTAGATCAGCATTTTTAAGGTCCGTGGACTTCAACTCCCAATACTTCACAGTCAGCAGAATTCAAGACAGCTACGTGATCGACATTTTCTCTCCAACACGAGGTTGGTTCACCAATATCTGGGTCCTTGCAAATGGCTGCCGCTGTGTGAAATCATAAATTTTGTGTGGCTGGCCCTGATTAGAACTCAGATGGGAGACCACTATGGCCCCAGGACTGTAACAAGGACAGCACAGAAGAGATCAATGGCAAACTACTTTTGTCTCTTTCCCTAGAAATCTTTGTGATGTTTAGCTTGGCTAGAGGGCACAGCTTTTGAAGCACTGCAAGTCACGGATGGTGGCAGGAAGGTTTTTGTTCCCTTGCATGGCTGGCTGGGCGAAAATCAGCTGTGGACTTACTAATTATTCCCTAGGAGGTTTACAAGAGACTGCTTTCTGATTCCCAAATGTTTGGAATGTAGCAATTACAACGCTCCTTACCTCCGCTATAGATTATATTGCCCAAAGGAAGAAAGCCAGAAGGAACCTAGAGTGGAATTTTGTGTAGAACGGAAATAAGACTGTTACAATTCTGATTAAAAGAAATTCCTACTTCAGGCTTCTTGAAATCCAAGTGCATCTCTAAGTGGTTTGGCTAATGGATCTCCTGAAATATGCCCATCAGGATCACAGAAGAGTAGATTACAGATCATGTTAACCAGATGTATCCTTCAGATATTTTAAGTTTTTTGCAGTTAATTAAGCACATAAGAGTACAATCATCATTACCAAATCAAGCTGTTCTGCATATTCTCATATCCTACAGATTTTCACAAACGCATGAGTTGGGAGTTACCCCTGCAAGGGGCTTCCATAGACAGTTTGTCAAAAAAAAATCAAGGTACCATGTGGTTAAAATCCTTTTTTTTGCATGAATTGTCTATATGGTATCACAAAAAAGCATACTTGACTTTTTGGACACCTTCCCTGTTCATGTGGAACTTATGCAAACCCACAACGATTGGACGGGAGACTTCAGAGAGTCTCCAAAATTACTCCAGATTAATACCTTAACACAGGAGTGTCAAACTCAATTTCATTGAGGGCCACATCAAAGTTGTGCTTGACCTTGGGGGACCAGGGAGGCATGGCCATGGCGGGCATGGCCAGCTCAACATCACTCGTCGAGGCTCTGTTTTCACTGGCAGAGGCTGCAAGAGGTCATTACAGTCAAAAACTGAGCCAGGGCGGCCGTGTACATTATCCCCATAATCCATTTTTGCTGGCAGAGGGCTGCAGGAGGCCATGGCCAAAAACGGAGCCTGGAGGGCTGCACGTGGTCCTCCCATGCTCTATATTCACTGGTAGAGGCACCATGGACCAGTCCGCTGTTTCCAGGGCGGCCCCGCAGGCCAGATCTAAGCACCCTATGGGCTACATCTGGCCTGTGAGCCTTGAGTTTGACACTCCTGCTTTAACAGGACCAAAGGTAGAAATTATCAAATGTATGGGGAATACAGCAGAGGTGGGTTGCTCCTGGATTGGCCTGGATTGGGCAAACTGGTAGTGGTGGAGTTGGGAGGCTCAGCCCACCTGCCCGGATGCTTCTGCGCATGCGCAAAAGTGTTGCGTGCATGAACCGGTAGTAAAAAAAATGGAAGTCCACCACTGGAATACAGGTAATCCTAGTGTAGCGACCACAACTGAGACTGTGAAGTGATCGCTAAGTGAAACTGCAATTGCGCTTATGATCTTATTTCAGCTTCCTTTGCTTTACAGACCTGCGAAGTTGATGAATAGGAGAACTAGTTGCAATGTTACTTTTTCATCAAAGTAACAGCAAGCATCTGCCGTACGAGGCAGATGTTAAGCGACGACTACCTGTATTTGAATTGTATTTAATTAACTTATTTTAATGAAAATTTGATTGAAACTATTTTTTTCTCACTGGGGACCATATATGTCCTCTGTGTATGCGGTTCCATGACAACATACCATTCAAAGACTAAATGCAGATTGCAGAAAAAAATGATTGTGTATTCCTGCTATAAAGAAATGGGCAGAAAGTCTCCTCTTTGACTTTTGCACTTGTCAATAATGAAAGGATGACATTTACCCAAGCAACACATACACACAAAAAGCTGGTTGACAAAACATTTCCCCCCTACAAAGATGTGTCAACCCTGAGCTTGTAATTAAGAAGTTAAAATCTGTGATTTTTATATATATATTTATATTTATATTCATATATATAAAAATAGATGGCCGTACTAAGACTAAAAAAGTGAAAGAAATTCGGAGTGTCAGTACTATATATATTATATATGTATATATATATAGATATTTGTGTGAGTGCGTGCACATGTAGGAGTGTCAATAGTTCAGCAGGAGAATTCCCTTTTGATACAACAAACAATAGGAAGAAAGTCATTTCTATGAAAAGTTAAGATATTGATCCAATTACTATTATTGGCTGCTTTTAAATTGACCATTTGGGTATGTTGAATAGCACGGGTTCAGAAAATTCTGTTCGAGATCAAAAGTGAAAGTAAGAAAGATTACTGTATATCATAAAAGATTTGTGTATGGGGGAGGGATTTAAATGTTTTAAATTCAAGAATTGTTAAAAAAAACGCTGTGGATGGGTAGTGATAGGGTGTGTGTGTCTGCAGAGGTTTGTTAAAAATGCCAAGATTGGGGTACAGGCATGTGATTGAAGCCCCACTCCTTTTTATGTGTAATCTATGAACACAATAGGCCTCTAAAAAGAGGAGGGGCTTCAATTACATGATCATGGCTGCCATTTTGATATTTTTTGGCACCATCCTGCAGATACCCCCAAAGGGCACTCACTCCTATGCCCATGTTGTAACATGGGTTCAACCAACTGCAACAAAAACCTTACCGTGTTTCCACAAAAATGAGACAGAGTCTTATCCCCCCCTCCCCCGAAATAAGCACTTGGCCTTCTTTTCGGTGAGGTCTTATTATTTTTGAGGTTCAGGAGGTGGCGAGCGTGGTCACCTCATGGCTGCTGCTGTGTTGCAATATTTTCGGGGAGGGCTTATTTTCAGGGGAGGGCTTATTTTAGCGCATGCACTCAAAAGCCCGATTGGGCTTATTATCCGGGGAGCTCTTATTTTTCGGGAAACAGGGTAGTTGTCAAACACAAACCGGTGAGAGCAAAGGGACAGAAAGGTGCTACTCTTGTTCTCAGAAAGTGTCCTATTTCTGCTTCAAACCTCTCCGCCAACTCTTCTGTTTGACAGTTAAGAATAAACATAGTTAGACCTGTGTTACAAAAAAAACCCAAAACAAAACACCAAACTCCAAGATATTCTCTCAGTGACTTAACATCATTTTGGTGATTTGAAGTGCAATACAGAAGTGTCCTAGATAAGAAGGCTTGGCTTTCCTGTGGGTGCATATGTACGTGCTTATTATTCGGCCTTGGAATAGCTTTATTTTCAACATGTTTCTTCTTTCTGTTCTCTTTTTCTTTCTAATGGAAAAAAAAAGAAATAAAAATAAAAGCCCATGTCGGGTCCCCTAAATCTCCACCCCCCCTTTTTCTTTCTTTCTGAGGCATAAAAGCAAATCATATTCTGAAAAGTCTTCTAGAATAAAAGTGTGAGAGAAGAGATCGCTGAGAAGCAGACATCGCCTTCCCCAGATGGAAACCAGAAGAGGCTCTTCTAGGCCCCGGCACACTCTCCGTGAAAGTGCCAAAATGCGGCAGGGTGCAGGGCCGCTTCCTTCTGGTAGAAAACCGTAAGGGTTGGTGGTGTGGTCCATTGTCTGAGGGCATCAGAAAAGGAGCTAATTGGCTGTTCTGTTCTTTTTCAATAGCTAAAGGGCAGTCAGAGCTGACTGGAGCCGGGATTATCTGCAGTGTCTTTGCAGGAGAAAGACTGTAAGAAGGAGGAAGCCTGTGAGGACAGATGGGCTTGGCTGGCTGGCTGAAGAGTCCACTTCCCTCCTGCCCGAGTCAATGAGAGGAGTTTCTGTGGTGATGAATTCAAATTCCGTTGGACAAATGTCATCTGTACAGCCGCTTCCACTACCGGAGCCACTGGTTTCCTCACCTGTAGGACCAGGGAGAAAAAGAGAGAAATCAGGAAGAGCTTGAAAGAACAGCTCAAGCTGTACACAGAGAGTGAAGTAACTCCAGGTGACTCAATGTCTGAGAGCTACTGCCTGATGGGTTTGAGTCAGAGGTGGTATTCAACAGGTTCTGACCCGTTCTGGAGAACCGGTAGTGGAAATTTTGAGTAGTTTAGAGAACCGGTAAATACCACCTCTGGCTCTGTCCCCATCTATTCTCTGCCTCCACAGTCCCAGCTGATCAGGAGGGAATGGGGATTTTGCAGTAACCTTCCCCTGGAGTAGGGAAGGAATAGAGATTTTACAGTATCCTTTCCCTGCCACACCCACCAAGCCATGCCCACAGAACCGGTAGTAAAAAGAAAATTGAATCCCACCACTGGTATGAGTGTACTACTTGGTAAACCATCAGCTTCCAGGATGGCTGGTTCAGAACTCCTTCCCAGGACCTCATAGCAGGTCCTACATTGACCATTGGCCTACATGTGAAAGAAGGATCTGCCTGGGTCACACAGCAGAAAATTAATTTGAATTAAAAAAAAAAACACGAAGCTGCCTTTTTAAGAGACTTCAGTGGGAAGTCTGTCAATAAAGCTGTTCTGCTGACACAAATTATTAAAATAGTCATGAGTTTGGGCTCAAAGAAATAACAGAATTGAAATAGCAAACTGAAAAATTTGTTAGCAAATTGAAACCTGGATATTTCCACAAATGTAGTGAGAGGTAAAGCAGTGTTTTTACAGGATATTCTTAGCCAAATTATTAATAAGCCAAATACTTATTTATCTGTCTTTCATTTAAAACAAAAGTTATTTTGTCTTTGCATAGAGGAGGGTTATATATTAAAAAAATTCAACACGGTATAATAATGCTAGAAAAATGAATAAAATATCTAAGTATCAATAACAATAAGCCAGCATTCCTCCTAGATAATGCAGGTAGTCCTTGACTTACAACAGTTCATTTAGTGACTGTTCTAAGTTACAACTGCACTGAAAAAAGTGACTTATGACCCCTTTTCACGCTTATGACCATTCCAGCATCCCCATGGTCACGTGATTTATATTCAGATGCTTGACAACTCACTCACATTTCTGACGGTTGCATTGTGATGGGGTCATGTGATCACCTTTTGCAACCTTCTGACAAGTAAAGTTAATGAGAAAATCAGATTCACTTAACGACCCTGTTACTCAGAGGTGGTATTCAGCAGGTTCTGACCAGTTCTGAAGAACGGGTAGTGGAAATTTTGAGTAGTTTGGAGAACTGGTAAATACCACCTCTGACTGCCTCCGCCCCCATCTATTCTCTTCCTCCTGAATCCCAGCTGATCGGGAGGGAATGGGGATTTTACAGTAGCCTTCCCCTGCCATGCCCACCAAGCCACACCCACCAAGCCATACTTTGCCCACCAAGCCAAGCCCACAGAACTGGCAGTAAAAATTTTTGAATCCCATCACTGGTGTTACTAATTTAAAAACTGCAGTGATTTAGTTAATGCATGTGACAAGAAAAGTCGTAAAATGGGGCAAAACCCACTCAACAAATTTCTCACTTAGCAATATAAATTTTGGGCTCAATTGTGGCCGTAAGTCAAGGACTAGCTGAAATATTATATAATGTGAACATCTGAGGAAGAACAGCTTTGCCCGGGTGACACTTAATGTGCAACAATTTATTAATCTGTGCATGGCACACCTTTTTTTTTTTTGTCTCCAGCAAGATAAGGTAGAGCAGCTAGTTTCTGGGGTAGATATTTTACAAAAATAAAATTGCCACGTGTGGACATACGAAAAAAGAAAGGGAACTGCTGCTATTTTTAAAAAAAATCCATATACTTGCTACTTATGTACAAGTCACATTCTTAACCACAGTATTTCCTACACAGAATAAAGAATAAAGATAACTAGTTTTTTTTCCTGGTGCTGCTGAATTTAACCATCCCTAACATATTAAAAATGTAGTTAACTATTCTTTATTTGGTGAGAAGAAAGCTCTTCTGTTTTTACTCCATTAATTTTACATAGATGTCTACAGGTTTCATTTTAAGCCTTTTTGGTACATCAGCATAACATCTACATCTACAACTATTGAAGTATTAAACTATTAAAGAATCTTGAAGTAGTGTGTGTGTGTGTTTGCGTTTGTGTACTCAACAAATCAATCAGTAAACACAAACACATTCCTGTGTGTTTGTATATAAAATGAAAAAAGAAAAACAGTAGTAGCATACTTCTAAAAATATTCTCTCAATGGGAGCTCTTGCAGTATTAAAAGGCAGTTTTTCAAGTGTTTATTAAAAGTTCATGCTAATACAGAAATTTTCAACAAATAATTTCTGTTAGCACAAGATAACTGAGTGTTGTGCATTCCTCTTTTGCTCTATGGCTGTGATGGTGAACCTATGGCACATGTGCCACAGGTGTCATGAAGAGCCTTCTCTGCGGGCATGCCAGCTGGAGCCACAGCCCAGCTCCACTGTGCATGTGTGTGCACCTCCTGCTGGCCAGCTCTTCTTTGGTCTCAGCCACGCATGCATGGGGTGGGTGGGACATATGCAGGGGATGCATGTGTGCATGCACGGGTGTGTGTTTGTGCATGCGTGTGGGGTGCTCGCATTGCATTTTGGGGTCCCGTGCAGTGCCCCTGCACCCCGTTTTGGCTTCGGCCATGTGTGCCCCACCCTCAGTGCATGCGTGCCCTACTCTCGTACATGTCCGTGCAACCTCCCCATTCCCCATTTTGGACCTGCAAGGCCTCCTGCACCAATCTGAAAGCCAAAACGGGGCATGGGGGGCGTCACACATGCATGCACGGTGGTGGGGCTCATGGGGGTCACATGCACATTGCATTATGGGTGCAGGCATACAATGACAAAAAGGTTACCCATTATTGCTCTATGGCCAACAGATATAGAGTTTGCTTCCCCTAGATTGGGCTTCTTCCGTTCTTTATTAAACATCCTGATTTTTTTTAATCTTAAGTTGTTATTATCAGATCAATCTAATTTTTACTTATTTGACCATATCTAAGTACTGTTCTACAGTGTCTTTAAAACACGCCACAATATTTCTTCTTATCCTTTTTAGATATTTTAGAACTGTTTTATCCTAAATGTAATTTCCTTGCTGGTCAATCACCAAATATTTTTTTTTTATAAATGACTGATCAAACCAGGGATATTCTGCCCATCAAACAAGTACTATAATCAGTGAGCCACCGCTAACCAATAGAAAAAATGTAAGGAAAAAAGGAATTTTTATTTCAAAGCTGGTTGCTGTGCTTACACACATGTGCATTTTGATGAATTTGATATAACTTAATATGCATATAATTTTTTGTGTGTACACACCCACAGACATGCCAGTACAATAAAATCTGCCCCCCAAAAGGAAAGTAATGGAAGGCTGTTTTCCTGGAACAGAACAGAAAATTGGAAGTATACACTAGCAGGAGGTTTATCCAGGAAATGAACTTTTGGGGCCTGCATTTAGACTGAATCCTCTGCATGGTGCTGCTAAAGAGTCATAACAAAGATTTTCAAGACAAGCGTAGAGTTAAGCGGCATCAGAAGAGGCCTGGAGCAAACTGTAGGAGACGTAGGATGGCTAGGGGAAACCACTTTTCATGTTACATATGTGCGTATACCAGGGTTGGATTCAGCTGGTTCGGACCAGTTTGAGTGAACCGGATGTTAATTTTAATCTGGTTTGCTGAACCGGTAGTTGCAACGACTGGCTGACTCTTCCCACACTACTACTCCCCTCCCAGGAATCTCCATGCGGCCCGTTTTTGGATGCCAGGTCAATTCAGGGCCCACACAGAGGCTCTGGGAGGGCTAAAAATGGGCCTACCGGAAGTACCAGAAGTCTGGAAACGGGTCTGCTTCTGGCCTCCGGAAGGCCTCCAGAGCCCAGGGGAGGCCATTTCCGCCCTCCCGGAGGCTCAGGAAAAGCCTCCGGAGCCTGGGGAGTGTGAAGAACGGGCCTACCGGAAGTTCAGGAAGTCCAAAAACAGGCCTATTTCAGGCCTTGGGAGACTCGGGGCAAACCACTGGAGCCTGGGAAAGGTGAAAACGCATCCCCCACTATGGTGCAGGAGGCTGAGTAGGCCATGCCCATCATGGCCATGCCCACCCAGCAACCAGGCAGAGAACTGGTTGCTAACATTTTTTAATCCCACCGCTGTGCATACCCACATGCTCTTCCTGTCTTTTTGTAGGAGAGAGACACTCTCTTGCTCTCTAAAAGGAAACTGTGCAGCTGGGTACCATTTCTTATCTTCCAATTTAGGGGTAGAATAGACAAGAGGTATGTGTGTGCTGCCGACTCAGTGGTACCTTAGGTGGGCATCTTACTGGAAGTTTTCAAAAATAGATTGGACAATTTTTGACTGGGAATGGTATAACGTTCCTGTCTTGAGCAGGGGATTGGACTAGAAAACCTCCAAGGTCCCTTCCAGCTCTGTGATTCTATGATTTAATCTGAAAGGAAAGCAGCTTGAGAGTGTCCAGCCTCTGCTCCTCATATGGTAGAAACTTTCTGGATGGGATAAATAGACTGGTTTTGTTTATGCTGTAGGACCTCCTATTGGTAGACGTGGAAGGCCTCAGCATGTGAAAACTCATAAATCTAATAAATCTCAATCTCTCTCTCTCTCTTAAAACCATTGAATATAAAAGAAAGACTTGAATGGCGATAGAGTGAATGGACCTCCACCATTTGATTCATGTGTAAGACTACTCTTTACAAGTCAAACAAAAAGCAACAGTTTCAAGACAATAGAGTCTTCAAAACACCTTTTTTCGGCTCTCACCTTCCTCTCTGTGATTGCTGAAAAATTAGCAATGTGTTTCCTCTTCATTCAGAAGTGGGAAACAAACTCAATAGTATTGTAAACTCTGAAGTTGGCTTAACACCATTAAAAACTGGAGCACTGTACCCTGATTAGATTAACATGCAAAACCAGGTTCCCACCTCCATTTATGATGTGACCTTACTTACTCTGCCCAAATGCCTATCCACAGTGATGTCTAGCCACCAAAAGCAATTACAGCACTGGATACAGGAAGAAGACAGCCATTAATTTCAATGCAAATCACTACTAGCGCTTGAAGTCAGAAAGAAAGGTTGCAGCAGAGAAAATTGCCTACATAATGTCTTACTTGTGTCCTGAAAGTTCACATCATTCCCATTGTATGCATTTTTAAGTTTGTTGGTCATTACTCTTAGTGCCATGATTTGCTGTCTTATGTAGGTATCAGGCCGGGTGATGTCCACATCAACCTCAGGGTTGTTTATCTGATTGGTGAGTCCATCATTCATGATCTCAGGTAGATACCTGTACACCAGAATGGAGAATTAAGACACATCTTTGTAATGATTACACTTCAATGGCATTATTCACCGAGACAAGGACATTCATCCATGACTTATACACATTCATCTTTTGTGATAAATATGCTTATAGGACCATTCATTCATTCCTTAGTGTCTTATGTTTCAGGGAGGGATGTCTTCCTAGAATGGATGCAAACAAATAGTTTCCTTTTCCAAAAAAATAATAAAACACCACTGTATTTCCTGAATAACCATGGCTCAAAATTTGAAAATTCCTAAACGCCCTATTCTACCGAGCGAGATAGATGGGAGACAGTATTTTCATGAATTCCTGTTTATGTTTTAAAGAAATGATTTACCTTTATTTATACTGGGATGGGTTTCTACTGGTTCGCCCTGGATTCGGAGAACTGGTAGTGGCTGCGACAGGAGGCTCCGCCCACCCTCCTGAATGCTTCTGTGCATGCGCAGAAGCATCACACGCGCACAAGCGCCGAACTGGTAGTAAAATAAATTGAAACCTACCACTGGGTGTAATGTATTCACATTGTTGACTTTGCACAAAAGAACCACATGATTCTATACTAAAAATTGGCATGACTTACTTCTGTGCTCTTCTTTACTTTCTTTTGTTGGAATAACCAGGATTTAAAAGCTGTAGGTGTCAGCCTCTGCTTTGCTGCTGCTTCGGCTGCCATGAAACGGGGAGGGAGGGCATGGTATTTGGGAGGGGTTTACTAATTGTGCTGGAGGAAGATTCTGGAGTTCTGCTGCCTGTCGGACTACGCATGCGGAGGTGGTTCCCGCCAAGGCTAACGGCACCGACATTCCATCTTAGTGATGCCTTTTGAAGTTATCTCACACCTGACACTTAGGAGAATTATGATTGGACTATAACTGGGATGCCAAGGGGTGGGGAATGGGTTATTCTATATATCAATCGCTTTCGCGCCTAAATAATCAGTCTTCGCTTTGCTATGCCTTTAATCATTTATAATTAGTAAAAGTACACTTGATTTCTACCTATGGAGTCTCTTGGTCTTCTTTCCTAATTACTCAATGAAGAGGTGCTGACAGTAGGTTTTATTAAGAGCAGGTAAATGAAACTTTGGTCCCACTGAAATAAATGAACCTTGTGTATATATTTGAGAGCTACTGATTTCAGTAAGAATTAAGTACATACATTTGGAAAATAATTCTCTAGTCAATGGAACAACATCTGATTTAGAGGACAAATCAAAAGAAAATAACATCCTCTTTTTTCTGTATCTATGACCAGTTCCTAATATAATAACCAAAAATCCAAACGATCCATGACAGTGATTTGGCACAATATATGCCAGAGGGACTGTGAATTTGAAGAAATGAATCATCCACTAATCAGGAAAAGCCCTAAAACAATGGATATATATATTGTGTGTTAGTTAAAGCCATCAAAAAAGTGATTAGGATTACAGAATTAGGAAATAAAAGAGTTGGGAAAGAACCTTAGAGGTCTTCTAGTCCAACCCCCTGCTCAAGCAGGAGACTCTATAGTATCACTCCAGGCAAATGGAAGGACATTAAATGTTTTTCCTCCCATATTTCCTCTTTGTCCAGACAACCTTGCCTGATTGTATTGGAGATTTTGACAATAAATCCTCTTAAGCTTGGTTATTGGACTTCTAATTTGAATATTTAAAAAAAGCGTTGGAGTATTTTTATATATTTACAATGAGGAAGGATAGAAATGCTAATTCTTGCCAAACATAAACAAAGGAATATATCATGTAGCAAAATCTATGTAAAGGAAAACAATATATTTTCTGTACAGAAAAGCACACATATTGGAAAGATAAAACGCCCATTGTTTAGCTTCAGATAAAGAAACACCTGCCTAATCATAAATAAGGAAGTTTGTCGTAACTTTTAAGATAATCTGTTTTAACAGAATACAAAAAGTGTTCATCTTGATAGAGCATAAACTGTCGTAATAATACATTCCATTCTACTGAGAGCCGAGGTGGCGCAGTGGTTAGGGTGCAGTACTGCAGGCCACTTCAGCTGACTGTTATCTGCAGTTCAGCGGTTCACATCTCACCGGCTCAAGGTTGACTCAGCCTTCCATCCTTCCGAGGTGGGTGAAATGAGGACCCGGATTGTTGTTGGGGGCGATATGCTGATTCTGTAAACCGCTTAGAGGGGGCTGAAAGCCCTATGAAGCGGTATATAAGTCTAACTGCTATTGCTATTGCTATTGATAACAACTGGTGAACATTCTAGACTTTGGGCCCCTATTAAAAAAGGAAACAAAGAGAAACACAGAGTGACCACCTGCCCAAAAACTTGATAGTTCTGGGTGAAGAGACATATTTTGACTTTCCGTTCATCATCTGGTGATTTTTAATTATAATCCTAGCTTGGGCCAGGAACAGAGAAAACAAAGGAGTTTAAAACTTCTGACAAAAGAAAAGGAGAAAAAGGTGCATAGGCTAATTAAATAGATCACATTAATACTCTTGCATTAATAAGAGAATATTGTTAGTTAACCAGGAAACTGTTTCTAACATCATTTTTGACGAACTCTTAGCTAATCTATGAAAAGACTGGACTTCCCTATGAATATGCGGATTTACAGGTGTGTTGGGCTGTTGAGTGTATTTAAGTTGCAGGATGCATGGAAATTGTTAGAAAGTTAACAGGTTTATCAAGACCATTGGATTTGCACACATTAAAATGGGGTCTATAACAATTCGCCATGGCCAACTTGCCATGGCCAACACACCATGGCCAACTTGCCATGGCCAACTCACCACGGCCAACTTGCCTTGGCCAACTCACCACAGCCAACTTGCCATGGCCAACTCACCACGGCCAACTTGCCATGGCCAACTCACCACAGTCAACTTGCCATAGCCAACTTGCCATGGCCAACTCACTACAGTCAACTTGCCATGGCCAACTTGCCATGGCTAACTCTCTTCAGGATAGTTCGCCATAGCCACCTTGCAGCAAGACAACTCGCTGTGGGACAAGAGTTACACTAATATTAAAAAAAATAGTGAAATAGAATTATTAAAGAAAGGATGCAGAAGGAGGGACAGGATGAAATGTGAATGGCAAAAATTTAAATATTTTTTAATTTATTTTAAATAATTACATAGAAATGGTAAATTGTCCCTCAGCGAGTTGAGCTACCGGTGAGTTGGCCATGGCAAGTTGGCCATCGTGAATTGTCCCATTAGATTTAAAATATGCTCTAGAATGCACCGAGGCTCAGTGTTGGGCATGAAGATATCATCAGAAATTGAAAAATGATTAATAACCGAGCAGAATCCAAGACCAATACTTTCTAGGATTACTCACAATTGATGATGTTTTTATAGCAAAAGTAAAAAATGACTAGTGATCCATAGATCCAAATTGTTAAGTGCATTCTTCAAAAATGCACATAGATTTATAGGGGGGGGGGGAGTATCGAGAAGCTTCATCTTCTCTTGGTATCTTTTTTAACAACCCTTTCTGTCTGACATGGGTTAAAGTAACAAATTTGGCAAGCCTTTTCAGCATAGGCTTATAGTAAACTTTTCATTTTACCCTTCATTCACACGTACAAACACATATGCCCACAGAGGAATTTAACCCAACATGTTTTTTAAAAGATGTAAGTTATAAGTTCTAAGGAGATGTAAGCCGTCTAGAGTTGTAAGATGTAAGCCGCCTTGATAGTGAGATGGGTGGTATATATATATTTAATAAATACAACATGTATGTTTTTTAAACAAATCATATAAAGTTATAAACTTATTATGGTAATCGGCATAGTTTTTTACACTAATACACAAATCCAAGAAGCTGGAATTTCTGGCATTTGCACCATGTTTCCCAGGTCTTATATTAATTTTTGCTCCAAATGATGCATTAGGGCTTATTTTCTGGTTAGATCTTATATTTGGGGAAATACGGTACTATTTTGGGGATAGGGCTTATATTATGAGCATCCAGAAAAATCATGCTAGGACTTGTTTTCCAGTTGGGTCTTATTTTCAAGAAAATTCCAGTTGCAATGGAGAGAGATAGCTTTCATTAGTTATGGACAAAGAATGCCAGTATTCCTTGTGTTCAATTGGCAAAGTGTTGCAAAGCCTTCTAGACCCCTACATTGCGAGTTTCATCTGTGAATATTGTTTTTATTGTTTTTCTTTCTCACTTACTTAGCTTTGGTGTGTCCATTCCAACAATCCTCTTCATTAGACATGCCAGCAGTCACTGTTTCTTCCTTGCAGATGGTGTAGGGTAATGTAGACCAGAACTTTTTGGAAAGCTTTAGTTTTTCTTTAATGTCAATTACCTAATCACAAGACAAAGGGAAGGTCTTTGGTTAAAAAAAAAGCCCAGTAAAGCCTGTTTCTGAAAAGAATATTCAAAGAATTCAATAAATATGGCATATGTACTAGGATCAGGGTCAAGCTACAGGATAAAGGCCAGCAGCTATGCAGGCTGGGATCCTTGAAGGACATATCCCAGTGGCCAAGCTGCAATAACCCAGGATATGCTAGCTTGGCTGGATCTGGGCTGATGGCGAATCATAGACTTTAAAATATGGGAATGTTAGCAAACACTCATGCACAGACAGCTTGAGTGGTGTCTCCTTGCATATGAGCCCCATCCTGTCGCTCGGGCAAGTCGAGCTGTGCATGTGTGTGTGCACTGGCCTGCCACTTGCGTGGCCTGATTCCCGTACACCCCTCCGAATGAGGACGCCAAGTCGTAAAGGTTGGAGACCATTGCTTTAGGATGCATCTCTCCATATGTGGAAGAAAACCATCTTTCTCCCTTCTTGAACTTGCGTTCTTTTAGGAAGACTTTTTGTGTTTCTTTTAAGAAACATTAACTCTTTACATCTCCAACAGCTGAATGTCCCAATCTTTACCAATAAATTTGGGTATAAGATAAATATCCACAATCTGGTATTTGCAGATATCAAGCCCCCACGTAGGTACAGATTAAACACTTGCGAAATGCATGATATCCCACTCTGGCTGGGGGAAACCATTGGTTGCCCAAACTGTACATCTCCCTGGGACTGCTGGATAATGGTCTGCATATAAAGCGCATCATGAAGATAGAAAATTAGACAACAGAACTAAACAAAATAAAGGAAACAGAAAAAAAGGTTTAAAATTCTAACTGTATGTGACTAACCATAATCACGTGAAATAATTCCCATATAAAAATACCTTACTGTGCTCTTCAGTTTTGGTAGTCCAATTTTGTGTGTGTGTGTGTGTGTGTATGTGAGTGTGTGTGTGTGTGTGTGTGTGAGAGAGAGAGAGAGAGAGAGAGAGAGAGAGAGAGAGAGAGAGAGAGAGAGAGAGAGAGAGAGAGAGAGAGAGATTTTTTTCAGGCATTGCTACTGCTCCCTTCATGTATGACAAAACCTGAGACTTTCTTGTCCTCTAGATGGCAATATTGACTAATGCTTTCTTTTCCCACTACTTGGGACACGCAACTCCATACAAAATATATCCTACATAAAATTGTAGATTATTCTATTGAATATAAAACTGACAAGACTGATATTTTAAAACTTGAAACTGACAGGCTGCTATTTTAATGAGGTCTGCCAGAGCCAAGGTTAACCAAAACCTTCGTTCATTACAAAATGTTAAGACCTCAATTCGCAGCAAGTGAAGGAAGAACATTACGCCTAGTGATATCTTGACAGGGTTCTCAAAATTGCATCGTGAATGTGTTTTGCAAACTCATGCCTTTTGAGTTTTTTTTAAAGTATAACTTTAAACAAATTTCATTTTATTCGTGTTTTTTTTTAAAAATAATAAAACAGCAGGGGTAATTATAAATGGGTATTGCATTGTAGCTGTTGCAATAACATTAAACAAACACTTATCCTAAAGAGGCTTTTCTTTTGTAATAAAAAAACAACTGAAATGAAATACAATAAAAAATATACATTTTAAATTGATAGTAACCTCATACTTTACTTAAGAGCTCTGATGTGGAAGCAATTAGCTTACTAATATCAATTAAGGTATTAACACAGTAAGAGTCACGTTAGGCCAGATCAAAGATAGACTGAGTCAATTTTTCTGTTCCTACATCAGCCATCCAAATACCTCTGAGAAAGGTTTGATAGTCATGATTTCACTGCAGGAATTCTTGTTTATACTTAATTCTTCTTGGGTATGCATACAGGTGAAACTTGAAAAATTAGAATATCATGCAAAAGTTCATTCATTTCAGTAATGCATGTTAAAAGCTGAAACTAATATATGAGACTCATTACATGCAAAGCAAGAGAGTTCACGATGTGATTTGTCATAATTGTGATGATTATGGTTTACAGCTCATGAAAACCCCAAATCCACCATCTCAGAAAATTAGAATATTACATGCAATCAATAAAACAAAGATTGTACATAGAACAATATCGGACCTCTGAAAAGTATAAGCATGCATATGTACTCAATACTTGGTTTGGGCCAATTTTGCAGCAATTACTGCCTCAATGTGGCGTGAAATGGAAGCTATCAGCCTGTGGCACTGCTGAGGTGTTATGGAAGACCAGGATGCTTCAATACAGCCTTCAGCTCCTCTGCATTGTTCGGTCTCATGTCTCTCATCTTTCTCTTGGCAATGCCCCATAGATTCTCTATGGGGTTCAGGTCAGGCGAGTTTGCTGGCCAATCAAGCAGAGTAATCCCACGCTCATTGAACCAGGTTTTGGTGCTTTTGGCATTGTGGGCAGGTGCCAAGTCCTGCTGGAAAATGAAGTCAGCATCCCCATAAAGCTCGTCTGCGGATGAAGATTTTGAAGCATGAAGTGCTCCAAAATCTCCTGGTAGATGGCTGCATTGACCCTGGACTTAATGAAGCACAGTGGACCAATACCAGCAGATGACATGGCTCCCCAAATCAACAGAGACTGTGGAGACTTCACACTGGACTTCAAGTATCTTGCAGTGTGTGCCTCTCAATTCTTCCTCCATACTCTGGGTCCTTGGTTTCCAAGTGAGATGCAAAAATTGCTCTCATCAAAAAAAAGGACTTTGGACCACTGAGCAACAGACCAGGTCTGTTTTTCTTTAGCCCAGGTAAGACGCTTCTGATGTTATTTGTTGTTCAGGAGTGGCTTGACAAGGAGAATGTGACATTTGAAGCCTATGTCCAGGATCCGTCTGTGTGTGGTGGCTCTTGATGCACTGACTCCAGCTTCAGTCCACTCCTTGTGAAAGTCCCCAACACTTTTGAATGGCCTTTTCCTGAGAATCCTTTCCAGGCTGCGGTCATCCCTGCTGCTTGTGCACCTTTTTCTTCCACACTTTTCCCTTCCACATAACTTTCTATTAATGTGCTTTGGCAACATCCAACTTCTTTTGCAATTACCTTTTGCGGCCTTCCCTCCTTATGGAGGGTGTCAATGATGGTTTTCTGCACAACTGTCAGGTCAGCAGTCTTTCCCATGATTGTGATTCCTACTGAACCAGACTGAGAGACCATTTAAAGGCTCAGGAACCCTTTGCAGGTGTTGTGGCTTAATTAGCTGATTAGAGTGGGACACTTTGAGCCTAGAATATTGCACCTTTCCACAATGTTCTAATTTTCTGAGATTGTGGATTTGGGGTTTTCATGAGCTGTAAACCATAATCATCACAATTATGACAAATCACGGCTTGCTTTGCATGTAACAAGTCTATCTCATATATTAGTTTCATCCTTTAAGTTGCATTACTGAAATAAATGAACTTTTGCATGATATTCTAATTTTTCGAGTTTCACCTGTATGTATATCACTGGTGGGATTCAATTTTTTTTACTACTGGTTCTGTGGACGTGTCTTGGTGGGCATGGCCGAGGTGGTGCAGTGGTTAAATGCAGCACTGCAGGCTACTTCAGCTGACTGCAGCTCTGCAGTTCGGCTGTTCAAATCTCACTGGCTCAGGGTTGACTCAGCCTTCCATCCTTCTGAGGTGGGTAAAATGAGGACCCGGATTGTTGTTGGGGGCAATATGCTGACTCTGTAAACCGCTTAGAGAGGGCTGAAAGCCCAATGAAGCGGTATATAAGTCTAACTGCTATTGCTATTGCTATGGCAGGGGAAGGATACTGTAAAATCTCCATTCCTTCCCCACTCTAGGGGGAGGTTACTACAAAATCCCCATTTCCTCCCAATCAACTGGGACTCGGAAGGCAGAGAATAGATGGGGGCGGGGCCAGTCAGAGGTGGTATTTATCAGTTCTCCAAACTACTCAAAATTTCCGCTACCCGTTTTCCAGAACTGGTCAGAACTGCTGAATACCACCTCTGATGGTACACACTTCTTCAAAACCACAACGCTCCCAATAAATTCCATTTAAAGGAACAAAACTTCTAGCTATGTTTACATTCCTGGAATTCTCTCTGCAACTAGTATGCAGATAGTATCCTTTTCTACAAGACAGAAAACTATGGATAGACCTGAAATTAATGTGTTTCTTTTGTTTTGATGCTACTCATTTGGCATGTACCTTTTTAAAATATTTTAAGATTTTTTTAAAAAAAAGATTCATAAGCTGACTGAAGAAATCATGATGGTGTAAGCATTCCTTGATTAATGACTACTCAAACAGTGACCATTTGAACTTGCAACAGCGCTGAACACGTGGTGCTTATGATGGGTCCTCGGAGTTCTGGTTGACATAGAGTCACATTTGCCAGGTTTCAATAAGCAAAATTTAATTGGAAATTCAGCAGGTGATTGTAAAATGGCAACTACGTGACATCATCACTTAGTAATGTGCAGTGATTTGCGTAATGATGGCAACAGGGAGTACTGGATTCGCAGTTGCTAAGAAGCATGGTCACATGACGTTGTGCTTAAAACAACAGCAATTCCGGTTCCAATTGCTGTTGTTAATGGGGGACTCCCTGTATGTAAATAAATAAATCTTATTGCTTAGTAATGCAAAGGACATGTTAATGCTGTGCAATTTTTATAAAAACACAGGAAATTCTAGACTATGATATATTTAAGAAAGGGTCCAGAAAAGAAAAGAAAATTATTGCATTATAAGGCTGTCAGTGATGATATTCATTTTCTAACCATCTCTCTTAGAGCACAGTTTCCCAACCTTTCTGGCTTTGCAGACTGATGGGGGAAGGGAAGAGATGATTCTGCATGAGTGGTGGGCAACTGTATGCATGCACAGCTCCATTTCCATGTGTGCACATCGCTGGTGCAATAACAATAGCACTTAGATTTATATACCACTTCACTGTGATTTACAGTCCTCTCTAAGAGTCAGCCTGTTGTCCTCAACAATCTGCCTCCTCATTTTACCAACCTTGAAATGACAGAAGGCTGAATCAGCCTTGAACTGAACTGCATTCTAACCACTGCACCACCACGGCTCACCAGGGCAAATGGAACACGCGTGCTTGCCTGCTGCCAATGCAAGTGGAGATGTATGCACATGTGCTCACCCACCACCTCACAGCCCGGTTCCGAATGGTTCAAGGCCCAGGGATTGGGGTTCCCTGTCTTAGACAGATTTTTGCAGCCAAAATATCACTGAGAGACATAGCACTTACATGATCAACTATATGATGGAATGTATGCTTCCAGGGACTATTTCATCATATCTGTACAGTGTTATCTTAATTTGGCATATATTTTTTTATCCATGACTATGAGGAAAAATTGTAAATAGAGAGGTCAAAGAGAAATAAAATATAAAAGCCTCCAATTTCAATAACTTTCCCATTACAACTCTTAAGTGATAATTACAATCATGTTTGTCTGTTTGAATAAATCAGTCAATACACAATTACAAAATAGTGCTGACGCTAACACATTTTTAGAGAGTCAATCTAAGGTAAAAAAAATTTTTAGAGGGACAATAATTTCATTATCTCCATTGAGGCCCTAAATCATACTTGACTAAATTGCTTCATTCCTAATTAATATGTCTAGAAAGGTCGACAAGTGCTATGTTGGTTCCTGAATTTGGGGAGTTGAAATATGCACTGTACGTATGGGTTCCAGATTTGGGAAGTATTATTTGATGACACAACATAATTTATAAGTAGCAATAGCACTAGACTTATATACTGCTACATAGTGCTTTACAGCCCTCTCTAAGCGGTTTATAGAGTCAGCATATTGGCCCCAACAATCTGGGCCCTCGTTTTACCAACCTTGGAAGGATGGAAGGCTGAGTCAACCTTGAGTCTGGTGAGATTCGAACCACCAAACTGCTGGCAGCTGGCAGTCAGCAGAAGTAGCTTGCAGTACTGCATTCTAACTACTGCGCCACCACGGCTCTGAAGTAGAATTCCAACTGCTTCATGGTAAGATCTGATTACATTTTTTATATATTAAAATTAAGTCAAAAATGCCTTGTGTTGTGGCAATTAAAGGTGGGTATAGTATCCCCACCTGAGATGCAAAATCCAGACAACCACTTGATGGAAGCAAAGAGCTGTGCATCTTTGCTGCCACCTACTGAATATTTCAATTTCTGCAGAACCTTTATGTCCATATATGTTTTAGTTCTAAGGGCTTCAGCTCTGCTTTTTCGTTAGAATATTGATTATCAGATTTATTGGATTATATAAATACATTTTATATAAATAAAAACTTTCTTGCTGTTTACTGGTCAGAGGTTCAGATGGATAAGGTGTTTTTTGCTCCAAAGATTTCCTAAAATCTTCTGATTGGCCCTTGTGAGAAAAGAGATCCTTAGCTCGACAGATCTTTGGGCTGAAGCATTGGGACTTTTATCATGAATCTATGGCTTCACTTGTCTCATAACACAAATACTTCCTTTAGGTATGAATTTCAAGACTAGGGAGACATTTTGCTACTGAAACAGAAATTCCTATTTTTGCACCTGTAAAGCAGAGTTCCTCCTATTGTGAAGGGATGATTCTGTGGGAGGGGAGGGTGCATATGTGCATGCATGAGCATCTGTTGCTCACATGACTGGGGCCGTGAGCCCATGTGAGGCTCGCACAAGTGGGCTGTGAGCCTTCACAACGCTCGCACGAGGAGGGCTGCGAGCTCCTAGGGAGCTTGCACGAGTAGGGCCGTGAACCCCTGCGACACTCATGCAAGTGGGACTGTGCTCCCGCACACATGTGTGCACCCCAACCAGCCACTCACATAGCCTGGTTGTAGGCTATGACCTGGTAGTGAACCACGACTGACAGGTTAGGGACCCCTGCTGTAAAGCAGGGTCTCAGGCAGTCTCACAAACATGGCTTGTTTACAAAGCCAATATACTTATTTGCACTTTTCATTTGATCACAGTATTACTTTTGTGTTGTTTTTAATGATGTTTTAAATTGTATGATATGAGCCATGGGTGTCCATCTTTTCACTCAACTTGACTGCATTGAGTAAAGAGGAATTGTTTGGGGCTGCAGCAGGGGTGAAATGCTATCAGTTCAGACCCATTTGCCTGAACCGGTAGTAAGAAATGCACACTCACATTTGCAAACCGGTAGCGAAGGTAAGTGGATTTCACTCCTAGGCTGCATATAAAATATATAATATACTTAATGTATATAAATCACATAATCAGAGGCGGGTTGCTAATTCTTTTACTACCGGTCTGGGCATGCTCCTGTGCTCACTCCTGTGCATTTGCGCAGAAGCGTCCGGGGGGTGGGGGTTGGGCAGAGCCTCCTGCTGCCACTACTACCAGTTCGGCCAATCCGGGCTGAACCAGCAGCAACCCACCTCTGCACATAATAATGTTAAAGTTTAAAATCTCATGGGGCCACATTATTAACTGCTCAGGGCCACATGGACATACCTGATATAAACTGTCAGGATTCTTTTCGCACCCAAGTGATACAAAAATACAAAACATAAAATGAAAAGTGGCTTTCCTTTCCCTGCAGGACTTACCTTACCCAAACACTAGAGAAGAGTACTAAAAAGTTAAGTTGTAAATCTCATTCAAGAATGTCGAAAACATTCTGCACAATACACATTTTATTACACAGTTGAATATAAAAGCGGTGGCAGAAACACACCAGCTTCAAGATGAAGAGCTGGGAGTTTTTTTTTCTGTACCACTTCTTTCGCTAAGTGCCAACATTCAAGGCACAAACATTAATCTTGTCAAGAAAGTAAAAGCAAATAGTAAGTACTCAGGTAACTACAGAAGGCAGTAGTCCGTTCCCACACTAATTTAATTGCAGCAGTAGAATACTCCATTATTTGGCATTTTAAAAGTGATATTTTTTAAATGAAAAATCAACCTAATGAAATAATGCTTAATAAATTATGTTATGTTCATAGGTAGAGAGCCGGGTTCAAGAAGGCAATTTTATAGCCCCTTCCTGGATCGGGATGCTCTGTGCACAGTCACTCATGCCCTCATCCTTTCTTGCCTGGACTACTGTAACACTCTCTACATGGGGCTGCCCTTGAAGAGCACCCGGAGGCTTCAAGTGGTCCAGAATGCAGCTGCATGGGTTATCATGGGGGCACCTAGATGCTCCCATGTTGCGCCCCTTTTAGGCGGCCTGTACTGGTTGCCGGTTGTCTTCCGGGTGCAATTCAAGGTACTAATTATGACCTTTAAAGCGCTCCATGGCTTAGGCCCAAGATACCTGCGAGACCACCTACTGCCACCGGTAGCCTCCCACTGTCTAGTGCGATCTCACAGAGTTGGCCTCCTCAGGGTGCCGTCAGCCAGACAGTGTCGGCTAGTAACCCCCAAGGGGAGAGCCTTCTCTGTGGGAGCGCCTTCCCCCTGGAATGAGCTGCCCCCGGAGCTTCGTATAATCTCTGACCTCCGATCCTTTCGACGTGCCCTAAAAAGTTGGCTGGCCTGAACAAAATAAAATAAATGATTGATTATTGTTAATTTTAATCAATTTTTTTAAACAAATGTTATTGTTAATTTTAATTGGGTTTGTTTTTTGGATACTCTAATTTTTTTAAAACTTTTGTAATGTGAGTTTTTTTTAATGTTGTACGCCGCCCTGAGTCCGTGGGAGAAGGGCGACATATAAATCCAATAAACCAAACCAAACCAACCAATACCTCAGTAAATTCCTTCTCTTCTCAAAATTTGGATGCATGCCAGTGTGCACATATGAATGCTGAAAGCGCAAGACAAATTTTCTGGATATTTTTCCAAACCAGAAAACAGTGATGGACACCTAAATGTGATTTGGTGTCCTTGGTGTTAATTTGAGATGGGGGAAAATGAGTATTTATTTTTAGTCATTCTTGAAATCCGTTTGAGATTACCAGCATTCAGATGTGAATACAAACATTGCCAAAATGATACATCTGCAGCTGAACTGCTTAGGGACCAATAAGGAAAATAAACATAAAGCGATGTGGTCAATTATGCTCAATATTAGGTTA
>NW_028261392.1:18120096-18187596 GCF_051295495.1 Thamnophis sirtalis | reverse complement strand
GGTTCAAATCTCACCGGCTCAGGGTTGACTCAGCCTTCCATCCTTCCGAGGTGGGTAAAATGAGGACCCAGATTGTTGGGGGCAATATGCTGACTCTCTGTAAACCGCTTAGAGAGGGCTGAAAGCCCTATGAAGCGGTATATAAGTCTACTGCTATTGCTATGTTCATCTACTGCTATTGCTATTGCTATTCTTGATACATCACTTTTTTGTAATGTGATTACCTTAATTGCTTTTTTATGGTTAGTTGGAATTTCATGGGCTAATACAGAAGTATAGGAAGAATTGCCGCTACCAAGGTAACATTCAAATAAGTGGGACTTGAGCCTTGAGGCCAGGTCAGATTAACAGAGTTGGAGGGGACTTTGTAGATCATCTAGTCCAACCCACTACCCAAGCAGGAGACGCTACACCATCTCTGACAGATGCCAGTCCAGTCTCTTCTTGAAAGCTTCCAGTGATGAAGCTCCCACAACTTCTGAAGGCAACTTCTGTTCCATTGGCTGACTACTCTCGCTGTCAGAAAATGTATCCTTATTTCTAGGTTGACTCTCTCTTGTTCAGTTTCTATCCATTATTCCTTGTCTGGCCTTGGAGTGTTACAGTGGCCTAAAGATGGCGCTCTCACCTCACAATCAGGAGTCTATGCATTCGATTGGCAGATATTTCTCTCTCTGGGCGCAATGAGAATGTATCTGTTGAACAAAACTCCTCATTGGTGACAGGAAGGGCATCCGGCCATTAAACACTCTGCTAGCTGCATTCAGTTGCCCAGACTCCACCTTACAAGGGATTATGGTGTTGTTAAAAGAAGAAGAAGGAGGAGGAGGAGGAGGAGGAGGAGGAGGAGGAGGAGGAGGAGGAGGAGGAGGAGGAGGAGGAGGAGGAGGAGGAGGAGAAGAAGATGATGATGATGATTCCTTGTCTGGCCTTCAGGTGCTTTGGAAAATAGCTTGACCCCCTCCTCTCAGTGGCAGTCAAATATTGGAACAGTGCTATCATGTCTCCCCTGGTCCTTCTCTTCACTAGACTAGCCATGCCCAGTTCCTGCAACCATTCATCGTACGTTTTAGCCTCCAGTCCCCTAATCATCTTGGTTGCTCTTCTCTGCACTCTTTCTAGAGTCTCAACATCTTTTTTTATAGTGTGTTGACCAAAAATGGATGCAAAGTCCATTCCAAGAAACTAATTTGAGAAAACTTTTCCAACAAGCTCCTTCCATATCTACATGAAGATGAAGTGAGGATGTGGGGGAGAGGGGAAGCACTTTCAGACTTGCAAGATTATGTTACTATAGCTGCTATAATAAAAGTAGTATGCCATTCTTTTTTAAAAAAATCTGGTCGATCTTATAGAACTGATAACTTTGGAGCTATCTATGTTCTGTCAATACTACAATTTTTGCTAGGGAGGCAGCATCCAGTACTATAGAAATGTTTTGCACTACTTTTACTTCATCACTGTCTCTGACTACAGTATGGGGCGAGGAAAACTATTACAAATTTATGATTGTGTTCCAATTTTCTTTATTTTTCTTCTCTGAATATCTTGTAATCGGGTGATCCAAGTTACACCTTTTTTTTTAAAGGGCTGTGACATTTAAAAATAGGGCAGAACTTTTACACATGGCCTTGGATGCCATTTTGACTTTTTTTAAACACACACACCCACAAACACAATTCTATCCTTAGAAGTAACCTCTCCTCTTCTCCCTTCCCCTCCCCTCCCCACTCACCTTCACTCTTACCCAGCGGTGGTATTCACTTACCTTCCCTACCAGTTCTCAAATGTGAGCGTGCATGTCTGCGCATCTGCTCAGCATGCACTTTTGATGAAAAAAGTGCCTAAACGGGATGCCACAGTCAGAGTGGGTGGGGAGGGCCACCCACGATTTCCACTACCAGTTTGGGCAAACTGGTCCGAACAAGTAGAATACCATCTCTGTTCTTACCTTCTCTTTTCCCCTTCCCCTTCCTCCTTCCCCATCTCCCATTCCCCCTTCCCTTTGCCCTTCCCTCTCCTCATTTTCTTCTTTCTTTCTATTGTTCATTGCAATCTATTTCTTTAAAAATAACTTGAACTAAAACAAATACATGTACATCAATGTGGTATCGTGAGTGTTTAAATAATCATATCATTACTTTTCTGTTTATTTTCCAACTCTGCAAATATTTTAATGTGCAACAGATTTTCTCCCCCTTGTCTAATAAGAGAAAAAAACAACCCATTACTTTAGCAATATAATTTATCAAAATTAATTGTTTATTTCTTCCTTAATTCTACTAGGATCAGACATTATTCCTTGCCAAACGTCTGGCTGCCAAGAAGGTGCACTTGGTTTAAAAAAAAAAGCTTTGCCAAGACTTTTAATAGACCCCAAAGAATACATATTAAGAGCTTCCTTAAATGAATGTAGTCATTACATGAATCACCCAGTTAGCATCATTCTCAAACATCTGAAAATCCCGACTTACCGCAGGAGAGAGAGACAAATTAGGCAGAAAGCTTTTAAAAGGTAAATTGCAGAATTAAATTATAGATTAAAATTTCTTACTGCAACTAATAAGTAACATCCTAGGCTTATGTGGGAGGATGTTGAAATGATGAAATCTGTGTCACATGAACGTGTGCATCATGAAAACATAATGCATGTTGTCTCCCTTATTATTATGATTAGGATTTGACATCTATAGAATTCAGCAGGTTCTGACCAGTTCTGAAGAACCAGTAATGGACATTTTGAGTAGTTCGGAGAACTGGTAAATGCAACCTCCGGCTGCCCCACCCATCTATTCTCTGCCTCCCGAATCCCAGCTGATCAGGAGGAAATGGGGATTTTGCAGTAACCTTCACCTGGAGTGGGAAGGGAATGGCAATTTTACAGTATCCTTTCCCTGCCATGCCCACCAAGCCATGCCCACCAAGCAATGCCCACACAACTGATAGCAAAAAAAAAAAAATGAATCCCGCCACTGATCTATGTGCCTTTTTGGCATTCTTTTTTTCAAGGATTTGTTTAAGTGACTCCCTTCTTCAAATACTCTGTATAAATTGTTATAATGATATGTTTCTGAGATACTCTCTAAGATTCTCAAAGTTGGCCAACTTTTTTTTTCTTTTTACAATTTCAGATCTCTATGACTAGACTCCTTGACTTAAAATCATTAGTTTAATGACCATACAAAGTTACAAGGGCACTGAAAAAAGTGATGTGGGAAGTACACCCCAAAAGGACAGTGCCAGAAACCTCACTGCACCAGAAACCTCAGAAAACTGTGCCAAGAAACTCAAGCCAGCCCTTCCCCTTTTAGAAAACCAAGAAGCACTGGCTGAAAGGAAAACTCAGAGCAGCCTGCTAAAGGCTGTTACAAAAAGTAACAAAAGCTGACCACAGAAACACTTTAGAGCCATTAAGATAAGGGGAATCAGGCTAAAATAACTCACCAGGCAGAAATAAAGGGAATTAAGCATAAAAGGCTCAGAGTCATACACCCCAATCTACATGTTGTGTCACTTTTTGCTTCTTGCCTTCCTACATTAAAAGAATTCCACTTTCTGGCAGCTGGTTTCTGCATCCATTTCTTCTCAATATCTGTGGTGTGTCTCAGCTGGAAACGAACCGGGGAAATTTCTTCCAACAGTGATTTATGATTGTTTTTCACATTTACAATATTTGCAGCATCCTAATGGTCACCTGGCAACAGGCAGGTATTTTACTTTTTTTGACCTTCTGACAAGCAGAGTCAAAAGGAAAAACAGATTCACTTAATAACTGTGTTACTAACTTAAGCAACTGCAATGATTATATAATAACTGATCCTGGTCAATTAAACAGCAGGGGCTTTTTTTAATCCCTTATATATTATAATGGTTGGGATTGTATACAGTATGTGTGTATAGTGCTTTATTGTATATATTTGTATCATTACAGGCATTAGTAGGCAATTTTATGGAGGGAAAAAAAAACCACAGTAAAAACAAAACGAACGTAAAGTACTGTACAGTAATGAAGTAAGAATGCATGTGAAATATCTTCCTTTATATAGTTTAATATTGTTCTTAAACAGTCCCAGGAAGATAAGACAGTATTTATGCTTACAAAATGTCTGCTCTGTTTTCTATTATAAATTAATAGACCAATAGTTGGTAAATGTACAAATGATATTATTATCGTATTATCTATGTATAATATTTGCATAAAGACAGAGGAAATATTATGAAAGTAGCTGCCTGTAATTGTAAGACACTGTATCATCGCTTTATTACACTTTCCTGTGATACAAAGAAAAGGAAATGACATTTCAGAAAACAGACGTCTTTGAGACTGTAGGTCTGTGTGCATAAGAAAGAAGGAGATAGTAAAATTGCAAACAATTCTCTGCTGATGTGATTGACATATTTAATTCTGTACTGATTTGACTGACATATTTAAGTGCTCTCTTTATTCTAAGATAATTTTGCTTCGCAGTGATTTCTCTTTGTTATATAGAAAAATGTGCATAATTTTACCAAAACGAAATGTGAGTCTACATTAAAATATATAGATCGAGTCAGTCCTCCCGCCCCACGACAAAATTCTATAATTTGCATTAAGGTTTCATTTTCATCCAGGTTTTATGGGAATTAATGAGAATCTCCAAATTATGAGCCAGATCTGAAGTTAGATTAAAGCACTGTGCAAGCAGCACAATTGTCTTGCTAAAATAGCTGAGATTCACAGGGAACAGCTTTTTGATAATTTCAGTCAGAATGATGTGGCATTTTAGGTAGTCTTCTATTTACAATTACAGTTGCACTTGGAAACTTGATCACTTAGTGAAGCAATCCATAAGTGATACCCCCCATGTGACTGCTTTGCTCAACCATGGCACGACAAAACTGCGCTCGACTAAAGCGCGCCCGATTAAACCGTGTTGCTGACGTCATCAACAGGGCGACAACAGTGAGCGCGGAGAAAGAAGGGCGCTTTAAATAGCGCTTTGAAAGCAAGCCGATTCAAGTTAAGGTAAGGGTTAGGATTAGGGTTAGGGTTAGGTTTAGGGTTAGGTTAAGGGTTAGGGTTAGGTTTAGGGTTAGGGTTATGTTAAGGATTAGGGTTAGGGTTAGGTTAAGGGTTAGGATTAGATTTAGCATTAGGTTAAGGGTTAGGTTTAGGGTTAGGTTTAGGGTTAGGTTTAGGGTTAGGTTAAGGGTTAGGTTTAGGGTTAGGTTTAGGATTAGGTTTAGGGGGGTTAGGTTTAGGTTTAGGGGTTAATTTTAGGTTTAGCGTTTACAGCGTGCTTTTTTCTCCGTGCTGTTGTCGCGCTGTGATGACATCACTACGCGGTTTCGTCGAGCGCCCTTTAGTCAAACATGGTTTTGTGGTGGAACCTTGCTCAACAACTGCAATCCCAGCTCTCCTAGTTGTGCTTGTTAAACAGAGCACCAGGGACAGGGTCCAGGCCTCCTGGGCATGGTGGGGCAAGGAGAAGGCCCACTGACTTTCTGGAGAAGCTAGTAGCGAAGATTGCAAATGGCAATTACCATATTTTTCAGAGTATAAGATGCACCCCCCCCCCCAAAGTGGGTGAAAATTTCAGATGGTCAAATATGGGCCATTTTTGGCAAAAATTGGCTTGTTTTTGGCCTCCTGAACCCTCTGCACATTCCATTTTTGCCCTCCCTGACCCGCACAAGCACTCTGCAATGTTACAGATGTCCCATTCTTGGCCTCCAGTACGCCCCATGCATTCCATTTTTACCCTCCCCAGCCCCCAAAATCACTCTGCAGGCCAAAAACAGGTGTGTTTTGGGTAAAAATGAGATGTGCGGAAGGTTCAGGAGGCTAAAAATGGGGTCCTTTTTGGCAAAAACGGGTGAATTTTTGGAGAAAACGGGACGCGCAGAAGCCAAAACCTTTATTTTTCTTTTTTCCTCCTCTAAATCTCAGTGCGTCTCATAGTCCAGTGCATCTTATAGTCCAAAAAATATGATACATGATTGGAAGATATTTGGCAACCAGTCATAAATGGAAACAGGTTGCCAAACTTTTGAAACGTGGTAAAGTGACTAGGGGCAGTGGCATTAAGATTTAAAGCAGTTGTCCCCAACCTTTCTGGCTTTGTAGAGCAGTAATCAATCTTGTTTCACGCAGCATGGAATTTAAATGTACATTAAAAAAAACAACACCTCTTTTCCACAGCTCTCATTTCCCGGTAAGTAACTTTAGAACTGAAGCCCTAAGTAGTATGGAAAGATATAATGTGCTGGTTCACTGATTTTGAATGCTGCACTTAGCATCAACATCAGGCTTAAAAACTCACTGAATTCAATCGATGCTATACTGGTTATGAAGCTACCATTCCAGAAGAGAAGTTACCTGCAATTCCTCAGAAGAGTTTCCATTACTTGCTTTAAAGCATTTTTTTAAAAAAAAGAAGATCCTATTGTCCAGATAAGGCTTAAATAACGTTCACTGATATTCTACAACAATAATTCAATGAAAGTTTTTTCCTCCTTCACAACTCTTTCTCCACAAATTTGCCTATGTGACTTCCTGCACTGGCATTATGAATACTATGAACAATTCCTAAACCTTTTAATTTTTGCTGCGCGCCAGACATGCTTGAATCTGGTTTGCTGTTCATCAGGCAGACAACCATAGAAAACTGCTAAGTTTTGGCTGGTCTGGTGGGTTAGAACGTAGGAAGAATTTCTTTATAGAAATGTGCAACCTATCTGCATAGATGAAAACATATAAAAATAAGATATATTATATTCATATAATATATACATTATAATATATACTGTATCAAAGATGAAGAGAAAGCTACATATAACTTTTATTTACAATGACAGCAAAAATGATTCACAAAACTGAATTTTAAAGCTTTTGTTAATAGTAGGGGGGGAAATCACTGCTTTGGGGTTCATTTCTGGAGAATGGATTCCATCTAGATCAAGACATATCAAGGTGGATGCATGTTTACTGTTTGGAACCAATTATCTTCATAGCATTTCATATAGCAGCATATATTAAATTACTGGCACATTGTTTAGAAAAGAAGTCTTAAGATTTATGGACAGTATACTAGCAACAACCAATCCACAGTGTTAAAGTGACTTTTAGCGTGATTAGTGGACTTGATTAACACAGTGGAAGAAGAGTGGATGTGCCAAATGATTTGTCTCTGAGATAAGTAATATAAATGAAGAGAAATAAGCATATATCTTTCTGAATTAACTACAGTCATTTGGATAGTCCTACAAAATACGCTTATTCCTGAATATCTGCTGAACATTTGTGCATCTTGTCTAAAGATAAAAAAACATTTGCCAATCAATGCCCTGAAAAAATCTCACATTTACACATTTGATAATTAGGAATTTGGAAGTTTCAACATTTACAGTTCTCACATGTGCTAATGCAAACAGTTCTATGAAAATGAAGCATTATTAAGGAAACACTAAAACAGCCAATAAATCGTATTGATCTAAACTTCTTGAACACTCAAGGAAGACAGGAGTAAAAGTAATTTTCAATTAAGCTTTGGCAAATGATGAATTTACTCCTTTCACAAAATCCTGCAATTTATTAAAGCTGGTTTTTAGTACTTATACAACATAATGAACTCATTATTCCTATTTATGACAGTGAGCAATTAATTATTAGAATTCTTAAAACCTAATGCCAATTAGCGTGACAAAGTAATGGATGTGATCATTCTATAAAGATATCATTGGGAGGTTTTTCTATAAAGTACTCCTTTGAAATCTCATCGAGGTAATATGACATCTACTGTCTTCGATGCCGCTCAACACAACTAAATCCACTAATTCTTTTGTGATCCCCATTATTATATCAAATAGAATAAATAATCCTGTATTGCATCATTCTAGCTGAAACAATTAACCTATTCGAACTTACAAAACTAAGAGTCTGATGTATATAGACCAAAATGTTGTCAACATGGCTTAGTTCATATGCTATTGCTGTCTCCTATTTTGGGAATTAGTAAAGCCTGATAAATCTAGTAAATAGATCATATATCATTTAACAGGGAGAATAAGATAAGTTTACTTCTCTTTTTCCTTCTTGTGTCAGGGTTCCAAGTAACAGCCCCAATGAAAGAAGACTCCGAGTTTCCTCAAAGTTCCATTTTATTAGAGATGTCATATTGGCACATATGGGAAAACCCGAATCTGAAAGTTTCCAGGTTTTTCCCACCCAAATGAACATTCAAGTCCCTGCCCAGATCTCACAGATTCATCACATGGTCCAATCAGGCACCATCCAAAACTGGAGATGCCTCCCAGTCACACCATTGCAGCTGCAGGGCAAGGTGTCCTTGACTCTCTGAGAAAGGAATGTTATTTTGACTATATGTCTCCCACACTCCACATAATCCCCTCTCCCATTTTCCCACAGTAAAAAATGTAACAGGCCTGAAGGCCCAATGTAAACGACGGCTTTCAGCTCTAACACCTTGTCCTGTTGATCCACTCTATCCATCATCTTTCCTTTCTTCTACTTGCCTCATTCTTGCCAAACACTGTAGATTCCTTCCCCACTCCAAATCCATCATCATGTATCACTCATATAACATATAAAACATATGTGGATTTCTGTTTCCTAACTGCTGCCTCAGGATCATATTCTTTATTTAGACTGATTGGTCCTTCTCACATCTCAGAATAATCTTAACCACCATCTTCTAATCCATCATTTGAAAGTGTCTATACTTTTACTTTTTCCTCAGTGTCCACCTTGTACAATCAGATACTGGGTTTAAAAAAGGTGATCTAATTACTATGTTCTTTGTTGTCATGGAAATATCCTTCATGATCCTATCTAACTTAACATTGATTTCCTTCTTAAAATTGATCTCTATTTATTCAGCACATGGCTCATTTTAATCTATTCTTGAGTCAAATAGAACAAAACTATCCCCATTTGTTTTCTGTCCACTGTGAATTCACAAAACATGCTGGTTGACATTATACTCTCTTCTTAATATTTAAAATTAACTCATATATTTTTACCTTCCATTCAGTAGTAAGGTTCGATATTTTTTTTACTATCGGTTCTGTGGGTGTGGCTTGGTGGGCGTGGGGTGGCTTGGTGGGCGTGGCTTGGTGGATATGGCAAGGGAAGGTTACTGCAAAATCCCCATTTCCTGCTGATCAGCTGGGACTCGGGAGGCAGAGAATAGATGTGGGAGGGACCAGTCAGGGGTGGTATTAACCAGTTCTCTGAACTACACAAAATTCCCACGGTTCCACCACAAAAGCGCGTAGGACAAAATCGCGCTCGACAAAAGCGCGCTGTGACGTCATCACAGCGCGACGAAAAAGATCGAAAAAATGTAAAAATAAAGCTAAAACCTTCCCCTAACCCCCCCAAACCTAACCCTAAACCTAACCCTAACCCTAACTCTTAACCTAACCCTAAACCTAACCCTAAACCTAACCGTTAAAGTAACGAAAAACGGAACGGTAACCCTTATCCTAACCCTAACGCTAACGCTAACGCTCTAAAGCTAACCCTAACCCTTACCCTTACCCTAACCCTAACCCTAACCCTAACCCTTACCTTTATGTGAATCGGCTTGCTTTAATTTAATTTTTATTAATTTTTATTTGAATTTTTCGATCTTTTTCGTCGCGCTGTGATGACGTCAAAGGCGCGATTTTGTCGATCGCGCTTTTGTCGTCCGCGCTTTTGACGGGTCACGAATTCCCACTACCAGTTCTCCAGAACTGGTCAGAACCTGCTGAATACCACCTCTGCTTCCATTGTTATTTCTAAAAGGCTTTTAAATCTATATTATCTTCAGTTACAGAGTAGCATTCTCTGTATACCACAGATAGTTAGGGTTTTAAGTTTTCTCATTTTCCAATTCTTTTACTCTTCTAATGTACACACTGTTTCAGTTAAACTGAGGGGCAGCTGTATAAATCAAATACACAAACAAAAACATTTATATACATTGTTGTCTCATTCTTTTCTATTCTGAACTATTCTTTTTTAAAACATAATTCCTATAGTAAATTTTTGTTCAGTGTCAAAATTCCTCAGGAGGATAATTTGTGGGAAGGCTCTTTGCTTTTGTTCTGCTTCAATATTTTATAAACATACTTCCTTCTCAGGAATTGTTGATTCTATTACCTGATTTGCCTCTGGTTTTAATTCTTTGTCTGTTTTCTTTAAATAAAACTTACAGTTAGGTTTGTTTGTTTTCATTTCAGGATTATTAATATCAATATCCTTCAGGCAGACTCTGTAAAAAAATAATAACCTACTTTAGCAACTTCTGTTGACAGTGCACCTTCATTGTCCAACTGTATACCTTCAATAAAGGTGTCCATATGAGCTGATAATCCATCTCAATTTTCACTTTAGTTGCACCTGAAATGTTATATTAAGAGCCGCTGTGGCACAGTGGTTAGAATGCAGTACTGCAGGCTACTTCTGCTGATCACTGGCTGCCAGCAGTTTGGCAATTCAGGTCTCACTAGGCTCAGGTTTGACTCAGACTTCCGTCCTCCTGAGGTGGGTAAAATGAGGACCCAGATTGTTGGTGGCAATATGCTGATTTTGTAAACCACTTAGAGAGGGCTGTAAAGAAATCTGCTATTTCTAGTGTTCCCTTGAAATAATCTTTGATGTTTACTCCAAATATCCTTTGTTACTTCTTTTCAGAATGAACTAGGTTTGGTCAGTGTACAAAATACACAAAAAGAGAAACTTGTTAGGAATATAACTTCTTATGTTTTAGAGATTGGTGCTTGGTGTGAAAGTAAATAAAGATAAAATTATTTAAGTGTGTGTGTATATATATATATATATATATATATATATATATATATATATATATATATATATATATATATATATATATATATATATATATGTAGGTCTCTAGTTGTTCGGGTTTTCTCCCGCGTAGAATTGGATATGTCTTTGCGACGTTTCGACGAAGTCACATTCGTCATCTTCAGGCTGCTGCTGACTACTTCAGGTTTGGTGTTTCCTACTCCTGGAAACACCAAACCTGAAGTAGTCAGCAGCAGCCTGAAGATGACGAATGTGACTTCGTCGAAACGTCGCAAAGACATATCCAATTCTACGCGGGAGAAAACCCGAACAACTAGAGACCTACATACTAACACCCGCGAAAACCTCAGAAAACATATATATATATATATATATATATATATATGTATGTATGTATGTATGTATGTATGTATGTATGTATGTATGTATGTATGTATGTATGTCTGTCTGCCTGCCTGCCTGCCTGCCTGCCTGCCTGCCTGCCTGCCTGCCTGCCTGCCTGCTTACATACCTATCTATCTATCTCCTGGGAAAGATGAATTTGGTGTAAGGAGTTTTAGAGACTGTTATATGCACACCCTTCCTCACTCAAAAGCAACTTTTCCTTTTGAATCCAGACACCGCACAGCTGTGGAATATTCATATCAGTCAACACATGCATATCCTCTTAAAGTTTCCTCCAGATCTGCCCCATGAAATTAGATTATAGTTATGGAAGTCTAGTTTGCATTGTACATATAATAAAAATAACTTAAGGGGATTCTGGAGGGATCCTTTTAACCGTGAAATAAATTAAACATTTATTCAAGTTCTACTAGCATCGTAAGGTGCATATAACTGAAATAAACTCCAGTTAATATGGCTTCTGTGAACATATTGGTGGCCTAAAAGTGAAGATGTTCACCTTCTAATCAAAGGGTTGAGAATTCAATCCTAAACAGTGACAGATGTTTCTCTATCAGGATGAAAATATAAAATATCTGCTGTGAACTCCAGATAGGCATCAGGAAGGTCATCCAGTCAGTAAATGCTCAGCTCCATTCAGTTGCCCCGACTCCTCCCTGAAATAAGGGAATACAGGGTCATAAAAAGAAAAAAATAGCTGTTATACATTCATACATTCCATTAGACTGTTCTCCTCACTTGACATTTTATATTTATTTCATAATTCGGAATAATTTAGGGGAGAGAATCAAGGCTGTACACCAGCACTAAAAGAGACAAGCTCCAACTTTGTGAACCTCTCATGGAAAAAGCCAAACTGGAGGTGACCTGAGTTGTCAGAATGCAATCTCCACCACCCTCAAATGACAGTATGGGGGAAATCTGTGCAATATCTATACCATGGTGGTTAGGGAATTATAAAGCTTTCTGTCTTTCTCTTTAAAAAATCAATAATTATAAACTTTTTATATGTATGTATGTAAGTATCAGTGGTGGGTTCTAGGCGGTATGGCCTGGTATGGCCGTACCAGGAATAGTGGGGAGCTGTGGCCACCATACCCATACAGTGACTCATTGGCCCACCTGCCCATGTTCTATGGGTGTTTAATACCGCAATCGGTCCATTGCGCACAAGCTCACAGTGTGCAATGCCTGTGCAACCTCCACTGGGCAGCTGATGGTCGCAGGGTGTTGGTGTGCGCATGCCCGTGCAGTGCAGGTGCCCATCTAAGACGCCCGACCCCGTGCACATTGTTCCAGGTGCGCCGGGGTCCGGAACCCACCACTGGTATGTATGTATGTATGTATGTATGTATGTATGTATGTATGTATGTATGTGCATCAAAGGAATCTTCTTCCCAAGGGAAAAGAAGGAGTTAAACTTCCTTTTCCCAGGTCATCATCTGTAGGCTGCTGTTGCCATAAAAATGATAAATTATCTACCTTCAGAGAACGGATGTCACAATTTATTCTAAATATCCTCTCATCATTAGCTCTAACTTAAGATGGACCTTTGGGAAGTCTCAGTAAAAACTTTTAAAGGAGGGTGAAGATCAAAAGCAAAATGGGGCCACATCACACATATGGGCAGAGCTTTTGGGGGATAGTTTTGAGGTTTCTTTCTAAAATATGCCTATGTTAGGGTTTAAAGAACAATTTCCAGGAGTATACAACTCAAAAGGTAGGAAACTGTATTATCATTTGTTAACAGTTCCAAAGTTGGAACTTAGGTGAGTTAGCGTTTCAACTGAGAATGACAAAGATTGGTTTTTATTTTGGAGTGGGGTCCTTTTTACTGCAGATTTTCAGTAGAACTACTTGATCACTCACTGTGAAGGATATTCAGTCCCACCAACTCACAATTCCCCCTGCTCTTCCTGGGAACATCAATCTCTTGATCTTCCATGTGTTTCAGAAACTCAAGAGATTGATATCCCTGTGGCTTACCCTTCAAACAAACAGATCCTACCTTGAAAAAGTCCATCTGCTTCCGAAAGAAATGGATTGATCCGCCATACCTTTTCTTTCATTTTCCTGTGGAAAGATTGACTGGGAATATCAGTCTCCAAAGGAATTAATAGGCAGGAGGAAAACCGTGATGGAACATAAGATGGGCATGGAATGAAACAGTAATAAATATCATGAGGTTTCCTTCCTTCCTTCCTTCCTTCCTTCCTTCCTTCCTTCCTTCCTTCCTTCCTTCCTTCCTTCCTTCCTTCCTTCCTTCTTCTTTCTTTTGCTCTTTCTTTTACTCTTTCTTTCCTTCCTGCCTCCCTTCCTCCCCTCTCTCCACCCATCCTCCCTTCCCTCCTTCCCTCCCCCTTCCTTCCTTCTGTCCCTCCCTCCCTATCTCCTTCCTTCTCCTTTTTTCTGTCTTTCTCTCCTCCCTTCCTTCCCTCTGTCCCTCCCCCTCCTTCCTTTTTTCATCCCTCCCTCCTTCCTTCCCTTCCTCCCTAGTATAAACCTTACTTCATCATCTTATTACTTTATTTATTACATAGAAACACACAAGTCTTCCCATTCACTGCCTGACTGAACAGCCTGTTCTAGAAGCTGACATACAATTGTAGATTTCCCCTCGACTACTAATTTACTTGTGTATTTTTTCTTTCTTTCAAAAGAAAGAGAGTGGAAAAAAAATCAAGAAGAAAAGTTCTTTATGAACGTCATTATGTTCCACATCATGGCCTTCACCTGTTCAAAATGTTACTCATGCTTCTCAAGAGCCTTTTGGAGAGCAGAAGCAGAAGGCAGGGACTGATAAACAGCAACGATGTCTGGAGAAAATAGCAGAAGAATGAAAGGAAATGTAAAAAAAATGCTTGTCTGAAAACTCTTTTAGTTAAATGTTTTTTTCCCAAGTTTTTTTTTTTTACAAATATATCAATATGTGAACAGTGTGGTACCTGGGTATCCTACATTCTAATACAAATAAAACTAATAGAATTAGTCGTAGTTATTACTTTCAACTAACTTATATATTTCTGATGATAATACATATTTATGTAAAATCCCAATCTATCATTATTCAATTATTCCATGTTTTCTCTTATTATTGCTCTTATTTTATTATAGAAAAGAGTATACACTAATATTCCCCTTTTCTCTGATTTATATCTTATTCTAACTTTTAATCATGTCATCCTTTATTAAAAAAACATTTTCTTACTATCCCATCTAACTTCTAATCATGTCACTTACCTACAAAAAAAAAGAAAGAAAAGAGAGAGGAAAAGCAAGTCAAAACAACACCAAAAACAAAAAAAATCATCTATCCATCATCTCTTGCCCGCTTCAATATTTTAATTGCTATGCTTTTTTTTTTCTTTTTCTCTTGCTTCCATATTCCTATCTAAGATTTTTATCTCTTTCTACATCTGCTTCTTGGTTGTTCAATCTGAATATTTTTACCACCTCTACCCTCCTCCACTGCCTAGTTTCCAGGATGTCTGCCCATGTCCCTATCTCCCTTTCAAAGGTATCTTCCAATATCTCCAATTCTCTTTTCAACTCTCTTAATATATTTCCCCCCTGGTTTAATTCATCAGTCACTATTATTTTCTTTGTTGTGTCCTTGTCTTTTTTTATTTTATTCTTTGGTTCTTTTTCTCAGTCTTTTCCTCCATTTCTACCATCAGCTCCTCCCTTTCCTGGGCAACTTGGTCTTTGCTCATCATCTCTTGTATAGCATTTTCCATTCTTTTCCGCAATCTCCTAACATTTTAGTTAAAATGTTGATGAGTCTACCCACTTGTTCTTTCGAGACAGAAACCATCTTGAATGCTGAGATGAGTTCACTGTGCATTGAAGTATACATTTTTCAATTTAAAATCCCAATTTCAAAGGATCTTGAATTATTTAACATTCCCATTCAGTTTAAGCCAAGAATGTTGGTACTTGTAATAATTCTACATTGTCTGGGTATTGTTGGGAACTTTCTTATTTCAACTCTACATTGTTGAAGGTCTATTTTAGTGCATTTGTATTGCAGAAGAAAACACATCATGTTCATAAGTATTACCTTTAAAAGTTTTATTTTTTTCATGAAGCAAATAAGAGAAGTCAAAACATTCCTCAAAAAGGAGGACCATACTGTAATGAAAGAACCATTTTGTATTTTACCAATTCCACAGTTTTAACAAGGAGGAAAGCAGTTATAATTGTTGTGTTCATAGTTCAATTCTGTTGGAGTATTTAAACAAACATTTGCAATTTAAGTTCAAGATATTTGTTGTTGTGAATTCCCTGATCCTTTGGTATTTAACTCTGCTTATTCCAAGCTCAAAGAATACTAATCATTGAAAATAATACTACTTTGTCTTGGCGCATTTTTCCTTTTAATCCTGTTAAAAATAACATTGGAGGATCCAATTCCTATATTTTCTGAAAGATGTCATTAGTAGATTAGTAGTTCCCAGTTGCAGCAGTCTGTATAGGATAATATTTTTCATGGATCTTAAAGAATGATATCCAACTTGTCTTATTTCCAGAAGATTCACTATAGAATGAAGGATTTAACATGCAAAAAAACAGATTCCAATTGAATGTTTGGGAACAAATTGTAACAATAAGAGAAAACGGACAAAAGAACCAATTTATCCAAATAGATGATTGTCTTTCCTAAGGAATGAGATGATGAACTAAATAATCCAATTCAAGAGCATTTTGAAAGAGGCAATATAATACACTCCTAAGTTTATAATCACAACTGCCAAAATTCTCTTTTTAAAAATATATATATATTTTTATTAAAACTTTTTTTCTTAATATAAAGTACAAATAGAAAGGAAGAGAATGGGAAGGAAAGGGGATAGAGTGAGGAAAGCGTTAAAAAAGAAGCAATTAATGAAACAAAAAACAGCAACTTCCAATTTTTTTCAGTGCAATAAGATACATAATAAAGTTATAGCTTCAACTTTTTAATCATACCAAATAGTAACTACTAGCCATTTCTAGAGCGGTAGCCCACTTAACTATCAAAACTCAAAATGTTTTTTTTTTCTTTTTCATGCACAAACTCCAGAAGTGGTTTCCAAGTAACACAAAATTATTTACATTCTTGTCTCTAATTCATGCGGTCAATTTTGCCATTTCCACCAGTTCCATCATCTTGTTCAATTCATTCCTTCATTGCGGAAGTTAATACTTCTTTCCATTTCTGGGAGTAGAATTCCTGCTGCCATCAAGATACATAATTACAAAGTTTCTGGTTTCCATTGTATATGTGTTTTCAACATTTTCTGAATTAAACCCAATATTTCTTTGCTTTGTCTCTCCACCCCACCCCCCAATGTGATAAAAAAAACCTTCCTTACACTTGCATTTCTAATAAAAATTTGAAACACCCTTATATATCTTTGATAGTTTATCTAGGATTAAATGTCCCTGGTATATCATTTTGTAGAAATTCTCCTGAAGATTACAGCTCAATGTGAATTTCAGTCCTTTAATCCCATTTTTTTCCAATTGCTCTAACATTATATTATAACCAAAATTCTGAATATTGACAATGTTTAACATATTCACTTTCAAGATTTAACTATAACAGCATTTCATAAACTTTAGCTGTAAGATGTTCATCATTAGTACAGAGTATTGTTTCAAATTTATTTCTAGCAGCCTCAAAACCATAATTGGGTTTTTTTGGTCACAATTCTCAAATAGCATCCTGAGAGATCATCAGGGACATTGCAGAGGTGATATTCAGCAGGTTCTGACCAGTTCTGGAGAACCGGTGGAGGAAATTTTGAGTAGTTTGGAGAATTGGTAAATACCACCTCTGACTGGCCCCGCCCCATCTATTCTCTGCCTCCCAAGTCCCAGCTGATCGGGAGGAAATGGGGATTTTGCAGTAACCTTCCCCTGGAGCGGGAGATTTTACAGTATCCTTCCCCTGTCATGCCCACCAAGCCACACCCACCAAGTCACATCCACCAAGCCATGCCACACCCACCAAGCTGCACCCACAGAACCAGTAGTAAATAATGTGAATCCCACCACTGGGACATTGTTTTGCAAATGGAACTTATTTTAAGTTATATTGGAAGTATTGACTCAGCTGTGTACCTATACTGTAATTTCTAAAGAACTAATTCTTGTGTTTTCTTATTTCAGTTTATGTCTACCTTTTTATCTATAGGGTCTCAGCTAAACTTAAAACATAGACAGTTAAAATGTGCAGTTATTGATCCAACTGCCAAATGCCTCTTTTTCCATAGAGAACACAGATTGTAAATCATCCAAAGAATAATTTATTTGAGAAAGCACTTTCTGTTGATTAGAAAGGAGGATATATTCAAACCATGACTTTAAGGTTTATTGGCTCTTTCCTCATCAGTCTTGTGAGGTACTTTTTTAAAAAATGCCCTTCTAAGATTAATCAGAGGATTTCAAGTATTCATTTTGCCTCAAATCCTTATGAAAGATAATATAAAAGAATCAAAGATTTCCCTATTAAACTGCATGTATGGGGGTCTCAACATTTAAAAATGCTATTAGAGTCACAGGAGAATCAAACAAATGTTATTTGTTGTTTGTGGTCTGCCATTGAACATAGCTCAGAGAATTGTTTAGTAAGTCAAAATTAGGAAAACCAGGCTACCCATATTGTATTAGTTCTTCATAATCTTTATTGCCTTTTACTTCACCTCCATCTTGCAAAGCATGGATGCTGACCTTTGAACCACAGAATGGTGAAGGATAGAGAAGTCTTTTCATGACACAAGGCTTTAAGCAAAGTCTAGGGGTGGCTGGAAAATTCTGGAAGACTGACTCCAAACTTACCATATTTTTTCGGAGTATAAGACGCACCGGAGTATAAGACGCGCCAAGGTTTTGAAGAGGCAAATGGCCAATTTTTTGCTCATTTCTGCCCTCCCCAGCCGCCAGGAGCACTCTGCAAGGCTCCTAAAGGCTATGCACAGCCATTTTGGTGAAGGGGGCAGGGTTTCGGGAGGCAAAAAATGCTGTATTCAGTGTATAAGACACACCCAGATTTTCAGCCTCTTTTTTGAGGGAAAAGGGTGTGTCTTATACTCCGAAAAATATGGTAAATTGTTCAGGCTCATCAATCATCTTCTTAGTATTCTGTGGGATGATTAGGATAATGGTATTAAGGAGAAGGTCCTTTTGGTTAAAGTGACCTGCTTATGCATTGCCTTCCCAAAAAAGCTTGCTTGGAAACGTAATTGCTGCATTTTTATTGAGCTGTTGTTGCCATTGTGTTATTTTATTTTCAATAGCTTTGCAATCGAAAGCCACTACTTGTTGTTGCTTTTAGATTCCTAAGGCTGACCACCTATGCTTTGCTCCCATTCTGTCAACCTTAGAGAATATGTAGATACCCTTTGCTCACTTTTAATTAAGTGATTTTAACATCAACTTTAAAATGTGATCTTTACATTTTATATTTTGTTTTCCTTTCCAAAGCTTTTGTAGTCACTCAAAGACTGGCCAGAGTATGAAGGTGGAAAATAAGCCAAAATAAGGGCATAAATTAGATGGAAGAATGGAAGGTAGAAAAAGGGTCTCACAACAGGTTTGTTAGACAGGGTAGTGGGATAGTTAAACAAAACATCCGAGAATTTTGCCTATGTACATATTTCTTTTATTTTTAGCAGTTGTAAATATTGCAGAAGAATAAAAGTTAGGAGGGAATGTATAAAATAGCCATAGAGCAGGTCCAATTTTTAATTTACTTTCTAATCAAGTATTTTTAGCCTGATTTTTCACACATGGCCATTGCAGCAACCCCATGGTCACATGATCAAAATTTGCTTGGCAACTGACTCATATTTATGACAGTTGCAGTGTCCTGGGGTCATGTGATTTCCTTTTGCGATCTTCTGACAAGCAAAGTAAATGCAGAAGCCAGATTCACTTAACAGCCAGGTTACTAATTTAACAACTGCAATAATCACTTAACAACTGTGGCAAAGGGGATAAAACTCATTTAACAAATGTTTCACTTAACAACATAAAATTTTCGCTCATTTGTGGTTCTAAATTGAGGACTATCTGTATCTGTTATAACGTGTGTACAAATGGATTCACATGTATATAAACAAAAACGAAAACAATCTTAAAAAGACTATATTTACGAACCAATTGAATTTTTTGCATGCATCCTCTCACAATGGTTTAAATGTAAACACACAATATTTTAAAATTATTTTTTCTTGATGTTATTTCTGAAGTTTTCCCATGCTAACTTTTTTTTTAGCATAAACTAATCCTGTGTTTTTCAAAGTGTGACTTCAGAATTATATAAAGTATGTAAGGGTTTATTTATAATGCCTCTTTTGCAAACAAATGATGTCAGAGGACAGAGTTTTCACAAATGGATTTCAACTCTACTTTTCAGTACTATTCTGGACTACGTTTATGTGACTCTGACATATTTGCTCTTAAAGTTCTTGAAAAACCCATCCAAATTTGCTTATACGCATATACACTATTCTTTCTGCATGGAGAGTGAGTTACATCCCAACACAAAATGATTGTGGTCAGGTAGAATACTACTGAAGAATTACTTGAGAAAAAGATTTTCCAAAATGCTTTTTCATAGATAAGGAATGCAGAATTATAAACATGCATTGCAATTATATATAGCATTGCATATAGTCACATTCATCTGATGGGAAAAATTGGTTCAGACTTGCCATTGGCACATGTGATATTAGTGTTGTCAGGGTTCCAAAAAAACACCAGCAAGGAAATAAAACCCCAAGGCTTGTGTTTCCTCAAAGTTCCACTTTATTAGAGATGTCATGTTGGTACATCTGGGAAAACCCGAATCTGAAAACTTCCAGTTTTCACTACCCAGTTGAAAGTTCAAGGTCCTGCCCCAACACCCACAAGTTCATGACATGGTCCAATCTTCTTCTGCCACGAAGACAAATTTCTCCCATCCAGATCCGGCCAGGTGCAGAAACAAAGATGACCTTGGCTTTCAAAGAAGAATGTTATTATGGCTACATATGACGTAACTCCATATAATTCCCCCCTCCCATTCTCCCACAGCAGAAAGTGTGACGGGCCTGAAGTCCAAAATGAAAAGATGGCTTGCAGACATGACAGCTGTGCATCTCTTCATACTCCCTCTGATGCTTCCTATGCTTTAAAGTCAAGATCACTATAGAATCTTCTCAATCTGAGCAGAGCTATTTCTGTAAGCAATGAGTCCTATGTTTCAGCACCCCTGATAGCTCCTAAGAATTCTTAAAGGCCCAACCCCAAATTGAGATGCTCTTTCACTTATAGTATAATTCAAGTAATTGCATTCAATCAGTTTTGTCACTTATGGAAACATATGTACCAGAAGCAAGACTATTTGTGATGAGGTGACTATGATCTATTTGTTTCTCTACCAAGATTCTTTCGACTAGATGGATTTGCTCAATTTAGAAATGTAATAGCTCATCAGAAATAGGATGCAACAAGGACCACTCCACGTTTGCTCTCTTCCCTCTTATGGTTCCTCCATGAAAACACTGACATTCTCAGCAGAGCCTTCAAGTTGCATCTGGAAGGTTCTGCTTGAGCCATGTTGGCATCGTGGTTAGAATGCAGCATTGCATGTTATCTCTGCCTCCAGCCTGGAGATCAATCCTGATTGGCTCATGGTTGTTGGGAGCAATATGCTGACTCTGTAAACTGCTTAGAGAGTGCTGTAAAGCATTATGAAGCAATATATAAGTGTTGTTGCTATGCTATGGTTTACTGCTCATCTTTGCAATGTGGTTGTATGTATTGTCCAGTTTAATTACTTTTTGTACAAAAGACTGATCATTCAGTCTAATTACGCTTCTAGAGCTGCAATGACATGCAGATTAAACATTCTTCTTATTCCAACCTTTTCTTATCTGTTTGTCCATCTATCTTTCATTTAGCTTCCTTGTCTAGGCTCAGCTAGTAAAGAACTGACACATATATTCTCCAGGATTAACACATTTGAATGCAAGAGAAACTCCTGCTTCAGGAAAATAAATGCTTCTTTGTGGTAAAATATAACTAAGTGAGCTCCGTTTTTATCTCATTTTCAAGAAGTGCCTTGAAGGATTATATCAAATAGAATTGAAGTATGGCTAGTATGAATCTTTTGGCAGTAAGAGTTAGTTTTCCAGCTCATCATGCTCAGCCTTCAGGTATTCCAAGTCTTTAGTATTGATGAGAAATGAAAGGAAAGGTAAGGAAGGAAGGAAGAAAGAGAGAGAAAGAGAAAGAAAGAAAGAAAGAAAGGAAGGAAGGAAGAAAGAAAAAGAAAGAAAAAAGGAAGGAAGGAAGGAAGGAAGGAAGGAGGGAGGGAGGGAGGGAGGGAGGGATGGGAGGGAGGGAAGGAGGAAGGGACAATGAATTCCAATCAAAGATAAAGTTGTATCTTTCTAAATTCAATTTTAGTCTTCATGTTGGCACTTTTGATATAACTTATAAGGAAATGTTAGGATTCTGCCCCCTCTGTAAGCAGTTTTGCAGTAATGTTTGGAGATAAGACAAACAGACAATTAAGGACTGCACACTTACATGGTGTCAATGGTAGCTGTTGAACCATCCAAAGGCAACAAGCAAATTTATCTATTGGAGGACAATTCTTGTCCTCCAAAGTGTTCTAATGAATCATGAATGTAAGTTCCTCCAAGAAACAACTCAGACTAAATTGATCAATTCAATCCAGTACATTAGATGCTACCAGAAACAGGAGCAATAATGAAGACATTGCTATATTCAGAACTGCTGCTCGTTGGAGAACTGGCTTTCAAAATTGGAGGCATCCATCTAGGCCAGTGGTTCTCAACCTGTGAGTTGGGACCCTTTTGGGGGTCGAATGACCCTTTCACAGGGTCCCCTAAGACCATTGGAAAACACATATTTTTGATGGTCTTAGGAACCGAGGCACCAATTTTATGGTTTGGGGGTTACCACAACATGAGGAACTGTATTAAAGGATCGCGGCATTGGGAAGGTTGAGAACCACTGATCTAGACTAAAGCAAAATGTTCTCAGGCTTAGCCTAGAACAATCTGTCAGTTCTACAAGTCATACATTTGGGAATTTGGAAGATGAAGTGCTTTTACTCACTGGCATACATCTCAAAGTGATTTTCAAATATTTGGAGTTACAGCCTTTTCATTCTTCCATCACTGGCCATGATGATCAAGGCTTAAAAGTTTTAGAATCATAGAGTTGGAAGAGTTGAAAGAGTTTGTTCGGATCTTTGAACTGAACACTGATCCGTGAAGGTTTACAAATTAAAACACGCCAAAAAACAATAGTTGTCTAGTTGTTGTTTTCCTTGAAAGCCTCCAGTGAAGGGTAATTAACATTTCTTTGGGTAATTAGTTCCATTTCACTATTTTACTTACTTTAGGAAATGCACTTGAAATCTACCTTGCTGTGATTTAAAACACTTGCTCCGACTCCTATACTCTGGAATAATAAAGAACAAGTCCAGACATTATTTCACGTGGGATCTTTTTGGCTACCTGTGGAATACTAAAATATCTATTGTTGGGTTGTTTTTTTTGTTCTCAAATCTGAGGGTGCCTCAAAGCTTCAAACTTTCTTTATAGGATTAGTTCTAGTATGCTAGCTATCCTTCTTATCTTTTGTCAGAGTATGTTCATACTGGAATGCACATGGCAACTAAGTCAGCCAATGAGGGCTGTTTGGAAACTTGAACAGTATTTGCTGGTGACAGCTAGGAGACTGGATGTGGCTTAGCTCTGTAGCTCTGAGTCTGTGCTGAGAACTAAAACTAGTCTGCTGCTGTGAACTGAAACGAAAACTGTTTTCTCCTTTGCCTGTGTTTGCTTGTACTCTCTACCACGTGGGAAGAACCAGCTTTTGTTATTGTATATTTACTTCATGTGTTATATTATATATAAAGAAGTTAATGAATCCTGCTGAATCAGTTATCTGTGTGTGGTTTTTGGATGTGATTGCTGCAACACACTCTGATATATTTCTCTGAATCCATCCCCCCCAACACACACACACCTGAATCCTTCCTGAAATGTGTTCATAATCAGGCACAGGACTGAATGTGGGGAATCTATACAAAACATAACATAATGGAACCTTTTTTTCCTGAGAAACTGAAATTAATTTTTTTCCCAATAATGCAGCTCAAAACTGCATTTATCTTTATAAACTATAGCAATAGCAATAGCACTTAGACTTAAATACCACTTCATGGTGCTTTTACAACCCTCTCTAAGCAGTTTACAGAGTCTGGGTCCTCATTTTACCCTCCACGAAAGGATGGAAGACTTGAGTCAATCTTGAACCTGGTGAGATTCGAACTGCCAAATTGCAGGCAGCCAGCAGTCAGCAGAAGTAGCTTACAGTACTGCACTCTAACCACTGCGCCACGGTGGCTCTTATTATACTGATTTGTAAACATATATTCAGGTTGCAATACATTATTATGATAATCCTCCCCCCCAAATACTCTTATTAACCCAGCATATTCCATGCTATAGCCATGAATCTGATAGGTTCTTCATGTGAGGAATTTTCAGTTCAATTAAATTTCATTCACTTACTCTCCACTCATTTATTTAGCCTTTTAAGGTTGGTTTGAAATTATTAGCTATCCCATCAGATTTTGTCTGATCTGTGCATTTGATACCATTCTCTACATCTCTTTATCCAAGTCATTAATAGCATATTTAATCAAAATTGTTTCATGCCCTTCTCCAAGCCTTGATGTGGGATTTTCTGATGCCTTGAGTGTGATTTTTGTTTCTTTTTTGTCTCAAAAAGCTTGTCTTGTGCCTTTTGCTTCACGTTTTTTTTTTTATCTTAATAAGGCCTCATGCACACAGTTTGAATTCTTCACACTCAGAATAAATGTTGCATTGGTCTCTTTCCCACTGGATAACATGGTGGTATAGAATGCCACTAATTTCCATCTCCATTACAAAGAAATGATTCAAAACAACCATCGTAATATGTTGACGTGGCTTCCTGAGCAACAGGAAAAGGTTAACATGATGGTAGCAATCCCCACAGGATGAGATTAGTGTGCCAGTAGTGGGATTCAATTTTTTTTTTACTATGGGCGTGGCAGGAGAAGGATACTGCAAAATAGCAATAGCAATAGCAATAGCAATAGCAGTTAGACTTATATACCGCTTCATAGGGCTTTCAGCCCTCTCTAAACGGTTTACAGAGTCAGCATATCTCCCCCACAGTCTGGGTCCTCATTTCACCCACCTCGGAAGGATGGAAGGCTGAGTCAACCTTGAGCCGGTGAGATTTGAGCCGCCGAACTGCAGCTAGCAGTCAGCTGAAGTGGCCTGCAGTACTGCACTCTAACCACTGCGCCACCTCGGCTCCCCATTCCCTCCCCACTCCTAGCGGAAGATTATTGCGAAATCCCCATTTCCTTCCCACCTCACTAACCTCCTTTCAAGCTCCGTTCTCCTGTTTAGGGCAACAAAAGAAGATTAGCTGGGAGGCAACGGGGACGGGACCAGCCTATTTGCCGGTTCTCCGAACTACTCAAAATTTCTGCTAATGATTCTCCAGAACCTGTCAGAACTGGCTGAATACCATCTCTGAAGTGCACTTATCTTTTTGATCCTTTTGAAGAGCCGAGGTGGCGCAGTGGTTAGAGTGCACTACTGCAGGCCACTTCAGCTGACTGCTAGCTGCAGTTCGGCGGTTCTAATCTCACCGGCTCAAGGTTGACTCAGCCTTCCATCCTTCCGAAGTGGGTGAAATGAGGACCCGGATTGTTGGGGGCGATATGCTGACTCTGTAAACCGCTTAGAGAGGGCTGAAAGCCCTATGAAGCAGTATATAAGTGCTATTGCTATTGCTATTTCCCATTGAGCATCATTTGACACACCATCTATATGGCCTGTCGTATTACACAGTTGGACCAAACCTCAAGGTTAATAAGATTCAGAAGATGCATTTTTCCCTTCCTCTCTTTAGCCACAGTTACAAACACAACTACACAGTTTTTCTTATGGTTTGGATGCTACACAAGTCCTTCTCCTCTAAGATTAGCATCTTTCAGAAACCAAGAAATCACAGAGAGTAATTGACTGAAATGAAAGCATTATAAGTGCTTTATATTCTTACCTCCTTCTTGTTTTCCTTCTTTCCTGCCTGCCCGTGTTTCTAGAAAAGCAAATGCAAATGGTATGAGTGCTCCAAAACCAAAGGTTGTTGTTGCCAAATGAATCGATTGTTTAATTACATTGTTCTGGTGAAAAATAATCTCTGCAATTTATGATGAAGCAAAGGCTTTTCCACATCTTTGAAGACAAATCACTCTTCAACAAGGACGGAAAACAACTGTTTATTCCTTCCTTCCATGTTATGAGCAAGGCATTTTACATATCTGTAAACAGTTAAGTAATAATAGTGTTCAAAATTCAGAAGGTAGAAAGACTTCTGGCTTCAATTCACTCCCCTTGGAATAAAACAAAGCTGGGAGCGCATAACATTTCCTGCACAACAACATTTCCATTTAAGAGTAAACACCTCCCTCTACTGGCCATTATGTGAACTTGACATAACGCTGCATGCTTCATTAAGTACTGCACCCACCTTAAGATATTATTAATTGTTGTAAAACCCAACTGGAATATCACAGTTCTGAGAAAACACTTAACATATACATTCCACACCAAATCTATTCATTTTCTCCAAAGATTATGCAATATAAGGGAAACTATTTTTGTTGCTAGAATTTGAGCTATCAAATATCTCACTTCCATGCCGGGAATATAATTTCTTGGCATGTCTTCATAGTTACCAAATTATTATTACTGTGCCGCAAAGTATCTGCCCATTTTCCTTTTTACCTAATTAAGCGTATCAAGATTCAATGGAGCCTTGTCATCCCTTTATCCATCCATTGCAAGTAGTTACAATTTTGGTATGTTGTTAATATATGTTCAATTAGGTAGAAAATGCTATTTAGTAATTTTAAAAAAATATCACTCACAATCAGGGCTTTCCAGTTTCCTATTTTATTTGAGGTAAAGAAATGTAGAAAAATTGAAAAAAAATGGTTTATGAAACAGAAGCAGTGTTGCTTTCTATAGATTGGCATTGCACGCCAAATAACCAGACACAAAGACACACACACACACACCCGCCAATGCTATCACTCTCCTAAACAACTAATTCCCACAGCATTTTCTATGCCTTAGGATGTCAAACCGCCTTTTTTCCGGACTCATATTTTATTAATCAAAGATGTTTTAAAACATCGTGACAGAGATATATTTAACAAATCCATGCCCAGCATGGCGTAGGAATCTTTGCTTTCCTTTCAATATATTTTTTTTTAAAGACAAAGACGATCTTGTCAGAAGAAGTTTGTTAAGCTACCACAGCAACCATTCTCCCCTTAGCCGTATTCTCGAGGTCGAATTCAATTCTTTCCCAAATCGAAGACATGTCAACTGAATATTAGTTAACAGGTTAACAGAGTTGGAAGGGATCTTATAGGTCATCTAGTCCAACCCCAGATGTCAAACCACCTTGTAGCACTGTATTAGCTGTTATCCTTCTCATCTTTTCATCTTTCCTATTGCTTATTTCCTAAGTCTTTTGAGACTACAACTTTGTTGTTTGCATCTCATGATTTAGGTTGATTGCCTTTATTTGGTGTCTTTTTATGACTAAATAAGCTGTTTGCTTATTTAGTATCCTATGATCATCACCGGGTTTATATCTTATGATTTACGATGATTGTATTTTATGGTTATGATTATAATTTATTCTTTTGTTGCTTGCATGTACACTGAGAGCCTTATGCACTGGAGACAAATTCCTGACGTGTGTCCAATCACATTTTGCCAATAAAGAATTCTATTCTCTTCCATTCCATTCCATTCCAAATGTGGCCCAAAATGCTGAAGAACAAAAACATCACTGTGGCTTAATTTGTATCACAAGACCTAATTTTGACTGACATCACCTTTAATTAATTTGCAACAAATCCTATTCATTTCACTTACTCAATGGTTGGAGCTTTTGTGTTCATTTTGAATTATTTCTTTTTGAAGATTATTTGGAAACCATAACACTGTCACTTAAACACACCCAAGATCACATTTTGAGTGTTGACTTTACTGCTGGAGGCAGCAGTGTCTAGTGCTGCTGTTCCTCCCCCCCCCTACATTGGAGACTTAAAGTACGCTATGTGCCTGTTGTGGCCCAGCAGGAGCTGTTGGAGCTGCCACCAGACTCCGACAGCAAGGGGCCCTATGAGTCAGCTCTGGAGGATGTGGAGGACCCTGGACAGGGTTCTGACTCCAAGCAGGACACAGAGAGGCTCGTTGGCCACCAGGAGGCGCCTGAGCCTTGGACCAGTGGGGAGGAGAGAAAGGAGTGTGATCGTGACGTCATGCATTGGAGCAGTGGGGAGGAGACAAGGGAGTTGTTCCTGGATGCCCGGCAACGGAGAGCTAATAGGCGTAAGGAACAGTTACGCAATTACAGAAGATAATTGCACTCAGCTGGTGGTAATTAGGCTCCTCTCAAGACTATAAAAGGAATGATTATGCACACGCCCTTTGCAAGAGTCAACGTATTTACTAGAGCTGGAGAACTCTTGTGGCTAGCTTGGCAGGCTGGATTGCTGCCAAGGTTAGTCTGTGCTGGATTGCTGCCAACGTCTTGTCTGTGTGTTAATAAATCCTTGAAGTATCTTTGTCTCGGCATGCTTTGGTGTAGGACGAGGGGGGTCAGAAGAGTGCCCCTATGTGAAAAGGGAACGTAATAGTATAAGAAAACTCTAGAGATGATTAGAAAATTCCAGGGAGTCACAGTGGCTAAGCCCTCATCTGCCCATGTTTAGTAAAATTGTCTACATGGAGCTGCATTTGGAAGGTTTGACTACTTCAAAATGTGTTGGCCCATCCTTCCTGCTAGCTAGATGGTAATAGATTCAGCAGCATTACACAAATGATGTGAGTCCTACTGGACAACCATTTAAATATGAGCCAGTGGTATGCTGCAGTCTGCAAAAAAGCCAGCACAATCCTAGGCTGCATTAACAGAGAATCAAGAACACATGAAGTGTTAGTACTGCTTTATAATGCCTTGGTAAGACCACACTTGGGATATTGTGACCAGTTTTAGTCTCTTTCTCTCTCACACACAATGTTGAGACTCTAGAAATAAAGTGCAGAGAAGAACAGCAATAATGATTAGAGAGCTGGAGGCTAAAACATGTGACGAACGGTTGCAGGGATGGGGTATGTGTAGTCTAGTGAAAAGAAAGACTAGGGGTGACATGATAGCAGTGTTCCAATATTTGAGGGGCTGCAACAATGAAGCGAGGGTCAACCTATCTCCTGAAGTACCTAAAGACGAGAAACAATGGATAGAAACTAATCAAGGAGAAAAGCAACCTAGAAATTTCCAGACAGTGAGGACAATTAATCAGTGGAATGGCATGCCTTCAGAAGTGGTGGGTGCTTCATCACTTGAGGCTTTTAAGAAGAGATTGGACAACCACTTTGGTTGAAATGGTATAGAGTCTCCTGCTTGAGGAGGGGGTTGGACTAGAAGACCTCCAAGGTCCAACGCCAACTCTGTTATTCTGCTATATTCTGTTTTCCAGTCTACGTCTAGGCACCATTCAGAGTATTAGTTATTATGTCTAGAAATCTACATGACAGAGCAGTTGCATAGTTATAGGGCAGCCTTTCTCAAAGAGGCTTGCCCCATCCTGAGCCATCTCTAAGGGAGGGTCTCCACCCTGTGAAATTTAAAAGGGGCTTTAGCAGGGGTGGCCTTCACTTACCTTCCCTACCGGTTCACAAATGTGAGTGCACACGCCCCGTCCGCGCATGGGCTTAACCTTCCAAGGCTGCGCTTTGGCTAAAAAAAAGTGCCTAAATGGGATCCCATAGAGCTGGAGTGGGCGGGCAGGGCCACCAGCGATTCCCACTACCGGTTTGGGCAAACTGGTCTAAATTGGCAGAATATCACCTCTGGGTTGTAGCCCAATAATACATTTTCTCTCTCTCTCTCTCTCTCTTTTTTTTTTTACTTTTTACTTTGTTTATGCAAACTTCACATCTTTGCAACACATTACACTTCTTTTACATATCTGTACATATAAGTCTTGTATAGCTATAACTTTATATATATGTGCATTTATATTATTCCATACATCTTTTTTCTTCATTCTATATATAACATTCTACATATTCTATGTGTAACAACCTTTATTACATTTGAATCGTTTTGCATTTATTTCCCATTCTTTATTTGCTACAGTCTATTTTGTATTTCTGTCTTTTAATCATTTGACGGTTTTGCAGTTGTTGTTTTTTTTAATTTGTTGATCTTTCTTCCTCTCTTTTTAGCTTTCCTGCTTCCCCCCCACTTTCCTCTAGCCAATTATACCATAATTTCCACATAGAGAAATATTCAGATTCTTCTTTCTCTTTTAATTCTTTCGTGAGCCTATCCAGCTCTGCACATTCCAATATATATTTTTTATTACATTTTCTTCTGTTGGTGTGTAATTATTTTCCCAGTTTTGTCTGAATGAATGAATGAATGAATGAATGAATGAATGAATATAATAATAATAATAATAATAATAATAATAATAATAATAATAATAATAATAATAATAATAATAATACCAGGACTTAAAAATCGAAATTCAACGACTATGGCACAAACCAGCAGTGGTAATTCCAGTGGTAATTGGCACACTGGGTGCTATTCCAAAAGCACTGGAATTACATTTAAAACAGTTAAAAATTGACAAAATCACCATCAGTCAAATGCAAAAAGCCGCACTGCTTGGATCTGCACACATATTACGAAAATACGTTACGACGTCCTAGGCCCCTGGGTGGGGCCCGACTAGTAACCAATGCCAAATCTAGCGAAACAACTGGCCGCTGTGATACAATTGTATAATAATAATAATAATAATAATAATAATGATGATGATGATGATGATGATGATGATGATGATGATGATGAAATGAATAATATGTTTTCTCACTAGTGGTGTCCATTCTATGGAATATGCTACCCTCTAAGATGGAGAATACCCCCATTTTCCCTGCTTTTAAGAAGATTTTGAAAACTATACAGTACTATTTGACATGGTCTCCTCCAACACATACCGGTATATGGAGTATGAAACACCATACTGAATCTCATACATTAGAATCCTATATTGATATACATTTTTAAATTGGACTATAGCTTTTCATCATTTTTTTTTCTTTACTTGAGATTGTGCCTTAATTTACAAGGCATTTCATCTTCCCGAGGTTTGACTTTCCTACTTCCTCATATATGTTTGAGATGAGCAGTGGACAGTGCAAGACTATTTATTGCCACCATTGGGATTCTGTAATGCATTATGGAAAATAACCTTTCCAGTTTCAGTAAACACTTCGACTTTTTACCACAATCCAGTTTCTCTTAAATCACAGTTTAGATTAAAGTGATTTTTCTTTTAAAGGGCCAAGAGCTATGGAAGTTGGGTTGAACTTCTTTTTATCCCTAGGTGAGTGGAATGAGCAAAAAAGATAAAATGTGAATCAGAGAGAAAGTTTATTTTACACACACACACACACACACACACACACACACACACACACACACACAGTATAACGTCTCCTTTTCCAATCTGTTATGTTGGACTCTGGCTTCCATCAAACTATCCAATCAGATTAACAGAGTTGGAAGGTATCATAGGTCATCTAGTCTAATCCCCACTGAAGCAGCATTTCTGACAAATGGCAGTCCAATCTCTTCTTGAAAGTCTCACGTGATGAAGCCCCCACAACTTCTGAAGGCAACTTCTGTTCCATTGGTTGATTGTTCTCACTGTCAGAAAGTTCATCCTTATTTCCAGGTTGAATCTCTCCTTGGTCAGTTTCCATCCATTATTTCTTGTCTGGCCTTCAGGTGCTTTGGAAAATAGCTTGACTTCCCACCTCTTGGTGGCAGCCCTTCAAATATTGGAAGACTGCTATCATGTCTGTCCTGGTCCTTCTCTTCACTAGACTAGCCATGCTTGTAACCATTCTTCGTATATTTTAGTCTCCAGTCCCCTAATTATCTTGGCTGCTCTTCTCTACACTCTTTCTAGAGTCTCCACATCTTTTTTTATATTGTAGTGACCAAAACTGGATGCAGTACTCTAGGTGCGGTCTTACTAGGGCTTTATAGAGTGATATTATTACCTCGCTTGATCTTGATTGTATCTACCTGTTAATGCAATTTAGGATTGCGTTGGCTTTTTTGGTTGCTGCCACACACTGCTGTAGAAGGGAAGGTACCTGATTCTATCCTTGGATGTGCTTAATGCACACTGCTGTCTCATATTTAAGCTGGTTGTCCACTATGACTCCAAGATCCCTCTCACAGCTATTAAGCCTGGTTTCAATTAAACAAAACTCTCTTAAAATCCCCTTTAAGTTAATGTTTGATCGTTGTCAATGTGCACATTTTAAACAACTAAAAGACCACCATAGGATTCTGCTAAAACCAAAAACGATAATACACATAAAATATTATGCAAGTTTTCTTGGAAGGAAATCCAACTTGTCCAATGAAAATTATTTTGTAATCTTCTGAAGTGCCGTTTAAGAAACCATTACCTTAAAAATGTTACTCAGAAGAATTTTAAAGAGAAATGACATTTTAATGTTATCTTTGTAAAACAAGAAGTGTTTGAAATCTTGTGTGAGAAAAAGCTCAAATATTAATATTTTTTTCAAGGTCAGTGTGGCTTCCTGCTAGAACATTGTATAGGCAGCATCAAATTATCTGTGTGAATTTTGAAATCAGTGACAGGTAGGACCAGGACCTGGGAAAACCCATCATAAAGGTAGATGTGAACTTCATGAGAATCATAGGTGGTGTTTAAAACTAAATTCTGCTTGATTTCTTTAGAGACAGAAGAATAATCTTTCAATGACCCCATAATTCAGGGTGGCAGGGTGGAGTCTGGGCAACTGAATGGAGCTGGATGTATACTGGCTGGATGCCCTTCCTGTTGCCAATGCAGAGTTTTGTTCAGTAGATATATTCTCATTGTGCCCAGAGAGCACTCACAGCCTCCTGATTTTGAGATGACAGTTCCACCTCTAGGCCACCACACCATTCTCTTTAGAGACAGAAGAATGTCAGACAAATGTTCTTCATTTCAAGCAAAAAATTAAGAACTGTAGCAGCTTGTAGAGTGGGTTGATCAGCCAACATAGAATTTTTGTGGTGTGAACTATTATTAGACAGAGTCCACTAAAGCCCATCTGAAATACGTACATCTTGTTTGAAAAAAAAAATGCACAGATTTGGATAGCCGGATGCAAAAATAAATTTAGTTTGAAACATTTGCATATAAAATGAGCATATTTTTTATTTGAGTTGCATTCCCAAAATGAATAGATTAGGAAAAGCTTAACATAAACCATATAATGTAGATATTGGGAGATTCATAATCATTTCAGATTTCCTTTATGGCTGCTGAATTTTAATGTGGAATTTTGATGCTGGATTGACTATAGGTGACATTGAAGTTGTCCAGATATACATCCCTTCATACATTATTCAGCTTTCATCTTATTAAAATTATTTAGTGACATTTATTCACTATCTCAGTCTGATAGACTAGCCCATGATGGTGAACCTATGGCATGCATGCCTGAAGTGGCACACAGAGTCATGTTTCCTGGCACGTGTGGCATTGCCCGTTCTTCTGGGGTTTTGGCATGCACGCATACACGATGATCATCTAGCCGGTCTTCCATTTTCCTGCATGAGCATGCGTGTTGGCCAGCTGATCAACGTGCCTGCATGCATGCAAGAAAATGGAAGAATAGCTGGCCAGAAATCAGAAGTGGATTTTTGGGAGCACGCATGTGCCCAAGGCAGCTCCTCTTCCAGATTGCAAACCTGACAAGCGCATGCATGCTCCCTTTTTGGCACTCGGTGCCGAAAAGGTTCACCATCACTGGACTAGAGCAGTTAGACTTAGCAATAGCAGTTAGACTTATATACCGCTTCATAGGGCTTTCAGCCCTCTCTAAGCGGTTTACAGAGTCAGCATATTGCCCCCAACAACAATCCGGGTCCTCATTTTACCCACCTCGGAAGGATGGAAGGCTGAGTCAACCCTGAGCCGGTGAGATTTGAACAGCCGAACTGTAGAACTACAGTCAGCTGAAATAGCCTGCAGTGCTGCATTTAACCACTGCGCCACCTTGGCTCTGACTAGACCAGTGATGGGCAACCTTTTTGGCGTGGTGTGTCAAAAATTGGCAAAAAATCGAGCATAACTCGCGCTGTGTGTCACTTCGACAAAAACATAATTTTGCGCAATTTATAGTTTAAACTACAAAAATGTATAATTGCAATATATAATTGTATTTAATAAACCAAAAACAAATTATTTAGCATACCTGCTTAGTAACTTCTTTGTTCATCAGTCGATTTCGTATGTTGCCCTTGATATTATTGAACTTGTTTGGGGTGCCGTGAACCAGGGCTGTGGAGTCGGCTGCTTCCAGCTCCACGTCCTCATCAACATGCCGCTCCAGCCCGCCCCTGCTATGAATATTCCTAGTGATGCGAGGGCGAAGAATATGAATATTCATAGCGGGGGCGGGCCGGAGCGGCATGTTGATGAGGACGTGGAGCTGGAAGCCCTGCCGTGAACTGAGATAAGTGAGGGGGAGGGCGAATTAGGGGTTAACTAGCCTAACAAGCTAACACAACCTCCCCCTCACTTATCTCAGTTATTGTGGGCAATTACAAGTCCATGGCACCCCAATAGTTGCTGCTAATGGCGCTCACAGTTCCTGTTGGCACTCCGCTGTTCCCTGCTGTGGTGCGGTTGTAACCGACAGTCCCAGGAGTAGACTCTCTGTGCCGGCCTGACTGGAGAGAGGCGCGCACTGTTCCCGCACTCCTCTCCTGCGGGTCCTCCCTCGCCGCGCTGATGACGTGTGTGCGCACGGCACGCACGCCTTACCAGCAGCCCCTGTGCTCAGAAAGGGGCGGCGGCGATACAGTAAGTGAGTGTGGGCGGGGGAGATCACACATCCCCCCCCGTTCCTCCAGCACAGATTCTTTCATCCTCGGTGGCTGTGCAGGAGCCGAGGATGAATCGCATGAAATCCTGTGCGTGTCACCCCAAATGGCTACACGTGTCAGCACTGACACGCGTGTCATAGGTTCGCCATCACTGGACTAGACTATAGGTGCTATTCAACATCCAATTGCAGAATAAAACCCAATAATACAGTTATTGATACTTAATACAATTAATGCAAACTCTATAAAGCCATTCCTGCCTTATGGTTCCACACCTTTGTCAAAAGCTTACTAGGAAAGCCAGACTTCATTAGCCTCTAAAAGTCTATAAGAGTAAAAGCTGAAGTTGAGACATAAAACAGAGCTGGACAAAGACGTCTCTAGCTGTTCTTCCAGCATGAGCTCTTAGTCCAGAAGGATTGACAGATTGTCAACCACTTTCTCTAGGCTCAATCAATCAAGCTTTTATTATGGTCACAGACCAGCATACAAATTGTAGGATGCAATTAATAATTTTAAAAGCTAAAAAGGATAAAATACACAAGGTTAAAAACATTTTTAAAAGTGCATGTACATGGCAGGGGTGGGCTGCTGGGGGTTCGCATGGGTTTGGGTGATCCTCTATTGACGATTCTGTGCAGTTCGCCAGACTCCTAAATCCCACTTCTGGCTGGCAAACAGCTTGTAATATGCATCTTATTTGTGGGTTGTTGAAGCCCTTGGAGGTTTAGCTGTGTCCTCAGGATCACCTGAGTAGTGGCAATGGGAGTGGAGCTGAAGAAGCTTCTTAGATGAGAAGCAGTGGTGGGATTCAGCCGGTTCGCACCTATCCGGGAGAACCGGTTGTTAACTTTCTAAGCAGTTCAGAGAACCGGTTGTTGGAAGAAATCTTATTTTGTTTTTTCCCACTTTACAGGGCTAATCCTGTAAGGAAGCCAGGAAGGAAACATTCTGGTGTTGTTTCTAGCCTAATCTTTATTGCCCTGCTTACAGAAACTGCCTCACCGGTTAACCCTCATTACATTGTAACAGCTAAGGCGAAGTGCCCATCGATGTGAGTAACATTGAGTTGGCCTTGCCCATCCAGTCACATGACCACTGAGCCATGCCTACCCAGCTGGTCATTAGGGCATAGAACCAGTTGATAAATTATTTGAATCCCAGCACTGATGAGAAGTGAAACATCTTCAAAAGGGAAAAAAACCAAGAAAGTCCAGTTGCCTCCTGAAAAAGCACCTTTGGGACAATCATGATCTGGATGACTGAGAATCTCTACAGACTTTTAGCTATACAATTTGGGATGAACACCCTTTGAATGGTGTGGGAATAGGAATGGATTTCCAAAGGAAATATTGCAGACTACAGGAACCAGAAGTACTACTCAGGTGACCCTGAGAGCACAGATCAACGTCCAAGTGCTTCAACAACCCACTAAATGATGCAGATTACCAGCTGTCTGCAAGGAATATAAATCCTTCCATTCCCCATTATTTTGTCAGAGCTGAAGAAACTTCTTGGACGAGAAATGAAAGATCTTCAAAATTAAAAATGAGAAAGTCCAATTGCCTCCTGAAAAAGCACCTTTGGGACAACCATGACCTGGATAACCAAGAATCTCTACAGTTGCGAAAGTTGTTGATAAATCCCCCAAGAAAAGGATTGTCACATTCCTACCATCCAAGTCCCTCTAAAAGTCATCAGTAAGAGTAATAGATATAGCGTGTGTCCCATAACTGTTCATTTACATCTAGGTAATCTGCATCCTCCAAAGCATTTTGTGATTTGTAATTGTTTTGCAAGTCAATTCTTTCTCAACAACCTTCTCCCAAAGTGGGTGATTGTAGATAGGACAGCAGTTGCCCATTTACCATTGGAACCAGGACTGACCTATTAAGGAGTGGATCTACCAGTACTTTTTCTTTCAAAGCAGCTGGTGCCTCCCTTTTCTCAAACAACATATTGCTGACTCCAGACCTCTTTCTTGGCCAGTTACACAAGAGACTAATGGCCATGCACATTTCTTGGAATCAATAAGCTCAAAAACCTTCCAAGTACCATGGCAAGATGCCACCTCAGTTTGAGATTTTTTTTCACAGAGTTGTTTGTGTGACCTTCTAGAAGGATTGCAAATTTGGCTTGTGCTCCTATGCCCATGACTCTGGCATAGCAAAATGCCAGCATTTTGTTGCTGAAGGAGTATTGACTACAACTTGAATCCTATATGTTCTGTGTAAAGCTCTCTGAGCTACTGTCGTCTGAGAGCTTTCAAAAGCCACAGCTCCAGGGGGAAAAGAACGCAATAAATGTGGAACAGCTATTGACACTGACTTTCTATGTGACTTTATTTTATGGATTTGGCAAAGAAAAAGACATACTGATGTTAAAAGGGCACCCTTGATAGCATTATGGTTTGCAATAGCATATAATATTATTGCACGGATAAAAGGCTATAAGCTATTTTAGAGAAGCGAACTGCTGAGTAAGTAATTTAGGCTGTGTAAGCATATTACTATATATTGAAATCACACACACACACACACACACATTCACACACAGAGAGAAACATAACTGAAGTTCATGGGCAGAGGAGAAGATTCACAAGAGGAGTAATGCCTTCAGTAGAGGAAAAATATGTCGAATTCCTGCTTTCGTCATGGAAAGAACAGATTTACAAAAACAAACTAATCTTACAATGGCTTCCAAGTTATTATGACTCAGCCTTCCATCCTTCCGATGTCGGTAAAATTGAGTATCCAGATTGTTGGGGGTAATAGGCTGACACTGTAAACCACTTAGAGAGGGCTGTAAAGCACTGTGAAGCTGTGTATAAGCCTAAGTGATGTTGCTATTATGAGTCTTCAGAAAATACATCTGGATGGTAACAGACTAGAGGGCATGAGACTACTACACCTTTAGCTTTTAGAGAGCTCCTGGGGGCTGGGGAGGGCAGAAATGAGCAAAACATGGCCCATATTTTGCTAAATTTTACATTCCCCCCCCCCAGTCCCCAGGAGCACTCTATAAATTTCCTAAAGGCTATTCATGCATTTTTTGAGGGGGGAAATGGGCCCGTTTTTGCAAAAAGCAGGCCATTTTTGGGAGGTTTGCAGAGTGCAAAAACCTTTTTTTAAATTTTCCTCTTCAAAACCTTGCTGCGTCTTATACTCCAACAAAATACAGTAAAGTTTTGGCTACAATCATCAATACAAAAGTCTGCAAGGGGAACTCTGAGGAAAAACAGGAACAACAATTCATCTGCTGAATGTAATATATTCATTTGCTGTTAGCTTGCTTGTGTGTTGATTTTAAGCTTCTAGTTATTATTCGAACGTCTTGATCAGAGGCCTTTTTTTAATGTAGAAAGGTGCCATTTCCATCAGTGCAGTGATGGGATTCCAAATATTTTCCTAACGATTCTATGAGAACGTGCTTTGCCTGCTCGCAATTCATGCACACATGCACCTAACGCACACTTCGCGTGTGCATGCAGTACTCAAAAACCACCCTTGGTCTCAGCGCTGATGAGCTGAGCTTTTTTTAAAATCAGCTGAGGCATGGCAATGTACTCTGTCATGCAAATCAGCTGAGCTAAAAAAACCAAGGAAATATAGGACAGGGAATGACAGGGGTCGAAGGGTGGGGTCAACAAGGGGGGTATTTGGCGGTTCTCCAAACTACTCAAAATTTCTGTTACCAGTTTGCCTGAACCGGCCCGAACCGGCTGAATACCACCTCTGCATCAGTGACAATCTTTTAAAATGGTAGGCAAGGACAAGTGGACAAAACTCAATGTGAGTTGGAGTGGTAATTCTTTCTCTGGTGATGTAGGAGAAGGAATGGCAGAACCTGGGAGTGGAGTTAAAAGAGGGATCAGCCTAGAATCTCTACGTAGTCACAAATGAACTACATCCACCCTTCCTTGAATTCTGTCTCTTATCTAACTCCAAGCAGGTGCTAATCATTAGTTGAGAAGATTCCTGTGCATAGGCTTTTTAGCAATAAATCAGCTTAATTGGACCTTTATCTGTAGACCTGGTATTTTACACCTGACAGGTGATTTCCCCCTCCCCCAGATAACACTGGTATAGCATAATGGCCTGGTACTTTTTTTCATTATGAGATGCCAAAAGGTATTCATTCTTTCATACACTGTTTCTAATGGTTCTATAAAATCCAAGATAAGCCATCCTGAGGATCTTTCCCTATTTCAGGCATTGTTAGAAGGAAGTCCATCCCTAGAGAAATGTTGGGGAAAATCTCTTTTCCTAAAACAAATTCCACCCAATTTCTCTGCTTGACAATGACATTCCTGGTTGTTTCAGATTTCTAGTCTTTACGTGTAACTAATGCAGTAACTGACAGGGAGGTTTTAAATCATATAAAACCAGACACATCACTAGAAATCATAGGAGTACATCTGATTTACTTTGGTCATGCCGTGTGTGCAAATTCATTGGAGAAGGCAATGATGCTAGGAATGCTTAGTGGAACAAGAAGAAGGGGCCACTAAAGCCCATGTTGGCTTGATACCATCATAACTCATAGAAAGTTGAATATACAACAATTGAAAGAAGCTGTGCTTTACAAATAACATGGACAGTACTTGCCTGTAAAGTCACCAAGAGTCAAACAAGACTAAATGGTTAATTACATTTGGCGTAAAAAGTAATCTTCACACTTTACAGGCAATCTTGCATTTAAGTTTAGCCAAACAGTGGAGAAGCTTACAGGATTGAGCAGGAATTCGTCGTTTAAGAAATTTAAAACAATTAGCCCTTTTAATAATTTAAACAATAAATGGTTAATAAACAGACAAACCATCCTTATACAATTTATGTGCCTGCTGTTTTCTTAACTCTAAGGAGCATTAATATTCTCTTTAACAATTTCAGATGTTAAAAGAATACATTTTGTTTGAAAAGTGTTGGGATTGTGAGAAAACCACTGAATTTTAAGTTTTAATTTCATTTCAGTTTAAAGGTGCTGTGCATATCTTGAAATGGTTTGGAACAGTATCCAGTACTTCAGTATTCTTGCCTGTGCTCTTCAACTTTTTTATTGGAAATGGAAATTATAGTAATTGCTATGTAGTGTACATAGTTGTCAGTTGAAGTTCTCAGTCTGGTCCTCTGTTGGAGCGGGAAAATGCTCTCTCCTCATTGGTTGTGGACTGATCAGCTTCCCTATAAAAGGAGTTGTGTCAGCCAGGGAGAAACAGTTGCCTCACAGCGCAGTATTGAATAAAGAGCTGTTAGAAGTCACTCAGGCCTCGTCTCCATTCTTCATCCAAAATATAACAGTAATAGATGCTCTCATCCTTATTTTCTCCTCCCCTTAACCTCCACATCTCTCCCTCTCTCATCCACATACATTATTAAACTTTCCAGAGACCCCTTACTGGCCTATCACTGTCAAAGGTCTGAGGTATTAGACGCTTCAGGTTTCAGCCATCAAGATTCCAGGAAATGGAATATTTCCCTGGGTCTTCCTGCAGAGCTTTTAAAAATTGGTTGGCATATTCCTTTTATATATATTTCAATTTGTATTGCAGAAGCATGCTGTTTCCGTACTGTCACTGTTCTCTTTTCCTAGATTAAAAGCTTGCAGTGGCATCCAGAGGACAGAAAGGCCAGGCCAAAATAAGCCTAGGACTCCTGCCCCACTATATCCAGTAGCTCGCATTACTGTATTTTTCGGAGTATAAGACACAGCTTTTTCCCTCAAAAAAGAGGCTGAAAATCTGGGTGCATCTTATACACTGAATACAGCATTTTTTTGCCTCCTAAAACCTCACCCCCTTCATGAAAGTGGCTGTGCATAGCCTTTGGGAGGCTTATAGATTGCTCCTGGGGGCTGGGGAGGGTAGAAATGAGTGAAAAACAGGTTGCTTTTCGCTCAGTTTTGCTCCCCCCAGCCCCCAGGAGCACCCTATAAGCCTCCTAAAGGCTATGCCTGTCTTTTTGTTTGAAAAAAAGGGCCCATTTTTGCAAAAAAACCTGGGCCATTTTTGGGAGGTCTGCAGAGTGCAAAAACCTTTTTTTTTATTTGCCCCTTCAAAATCTTGGTGCGTCTTATACCCTGAAAAATATGGTATAGAGAACTGAGGGATTTCTTTTTTTTTTCCACCCAAGCCTGCATAATTTCAGCTCCAGCAGTCTAGGAGGCAAGCTTTTTCATTTTTGTTTTCTGCTGGGCTCTAACGATAAGCAATTGGGAAGTTGGAAACAGTCAAAGGAAAAGCTAGGCAGGTTGAAACACCCTGCTGTTTCTGCTGATAGCTCGTTAAAGGAGAGATTGCTACAGTATATTTGTAGTGAAGCTTGAATAACATACCAAGGAGGTGTTCTTTTCAGAAGCTTGAAGGATGGGCACTTCTAAAATAACAGGAATCGTCTCAAAAGTCACTGCTTTATATAGTGCTCTTGACACAAAATAGACACAGGTCTTTTTCAGGATGTAAATGGTTGTTCCCTAGGGACACAGACAGACCTACAGTAGGGGCCAAAATTGTGGAAACGTTTTGGGAGAAGTGTACAATATTTTTGAGGTTTGATGGCTAATAACACCACTTTTTTTTTAGTAGTACCATAAAATTATATAGCAGTGGAAAGATAATTTAATCAAAAATGTAATGCAATAACGTTTATGAAGGATTTGCTATTAGAATAGCAGTTATAAAGAAAAAAATGAAACACAAGATTTACAAAAATTATCACCATAGGAAAAAATGAGATATACAAAAAATTATCACCATGTCAGTTAATACTTAGTTGGGTAACCTGACTGGCTCATTGCCAAAAGAAGACATCTGATTGGCTCTTTAAACACTCATGCTCATTGGCTACAATCAGTTGAAGGAAAGCTACCTGATATCAACCTAAGCAAGCTGTGCTTCCTTTTTCTGGTTATTTGGCTATAACCTTTCATAGAATACAGATAATTGAACACACTTTGTTGCATTACATTCTTGATTAAATGATCTTTCCATTGATATATAATTTTATGGTACTTCTCCAAAAAAGAGGTGGTGTTATTAGCTATCAAACTTCAAAAATACACTTTTCCCAAAAGGTTTCCACAATTTGGGCCACTACTGTAGAATCTGCTACCTGGCTTCCCAAGGCAGTAAAATGAATCATAGTGTTGCAGGTGGAACCAACGAAATTGCATATCCATAGGCCATCCTATTTCCAGACAGTTGCCCTGTGTAGGACTTTCCATAATATTTTTTTCCCAATTTGATTCCATTAAATATTATATTATTATATTAAATATTATAACTACAATAGTTGAATTTCCATAATCTTTCATGTGACATTCTGTGGAGTTATTGTATCTGTAGAGATTCTCAGTCATCCAGGTCATGGTTGTCCCAAAGACATTTTTTTTCAAGAGGCAACTGGACTTTTTTTGTTTTTCTTTGAAGTTTCGCTACTCATCCAAGAAGCTTCTTCAGCTCTGGAGAAGCTCTGAGAGCTAAAGAAGCTTCTTGGATAAGAAGTGAAACACCTTCAAAAAAAAGAAAAGAAAAGAAAGATAGTTCAGAAAGTCCAGTTGCCTCTTGAAAAAGCACCTTTGGGTGGAGTTATTATAGTATAAAATTAAAATGCCACGTCACAGAATCTTAGAGTTGCAGAGCTAGAAGGGGTTATAGTCAAACTATGTGGGTTTAAACCATTCATAAGAGGTCAATGTTTAGCCTCTTCTGTAAAAGGTTTAGACTGTTTCACACTTGTGCTAAAATCCTGTTTTCCCCAAAATAAGCCCTAGCATATTTTACACAGGCACCTAATATAAGTCCTAGACACCCCCAAAAATAAGCCCTACATAAGAGCCTGTGCAGCTGTCCTGGCTGCCCATTCAGTCTGGTTGCTCATGGTGGCATGATCACAAGGCAAAGCAGGGTGGTGGTGGAGCTTCCCCATGTGCCCCACATCGACTTACCTCGTGGCCCCCCACAGCTGGGCCATCCACATCTTGACATCTGCCTCCCAGAAGCACTGGCAGCCATATGCAGCAGGAGCCCAGATGGCCACTGGTCCACTTCTCCTGCTTGCAAAGAAGCAGGAGGCCGAGTGGTGTACTGGTACCATGCCCATGGCAAGGCAGATATTGGGCCATGGATGGCCTGGCTGCAGGAGCCCTGAGATAAGCCAGTGCAGAGTGCATGGGGCAGCTCCACCCCCCAGCACCCACTTCACGCCAATGGCACTGACATGCTACACAGCCTTCTGTCCTGCCATGAGCAAGCAGAAAAGGTGGAGGAAAAAAAATAAGACCCCCACACAAAAATAGGTCCTAGTGCTTATTTTGAGGCCCCAAAACAAATAAGACCTGGTCTTATTTTCAGAGAAACATGGGTAGTAGGTGAGAATTGAAAGACAGAAGGGAGAACCACAGATGGGTCAACTGGCATATAAAAGGTGTCTAGCTCATAGAAGAAGGGATGATGTGAGAAACATTGTGGAAAGGACATTTCCTATTTTTCCAGAGGGTAAAACAAAAGGCAGAAAATCTTTCACTCGTGGTAAGGTTGATGTTAGCCCTGCAACATTGTCCAGACAAGAAGCACAAATAGGAGTATTGACTCTTATCTTCCTGGCAAGGTTAACAGAATAACAGAGTTCAAAGGGACTTTGGAGATCTTTTAGTTCAATCCCCTGGTCCAGCAGGAGATCCTGTAACATTTTAGACAAATGCCTGTCCAGTCTCTTCTTGAAAGCTTCTAGTGATGGAACACCCACAACCTCTGGAGATAAGACATTCCACTGGCTAATTTCTCAGGAAATTTCTTCTCCTAGATTAGTTCTAGATTAGTTCTCGCCTTGATGAGATTCTGTCTGTTTCTTCTTACATTACAGTAACAGAAACTTGCAAGACTGATCCCAAGGCCATTTCCACATACCATTACAATTGCAGAGTTCATACCATCAGTAATTTACACACACACACACACACACACACACACACACACACACACACACACACACACACTTTTATATGGCCATGCAAAGTAATTCTTAAACTGTGGCGTCTCTTTATATAGGTGAGCATGGCCATCACATCTCCTCTAGGTTTTCTTTCCTTAAAATTAACCAAGTAAAAGTTCTTCTGCCTGTCCTCTCTGGGATCCTTGTGTCAGTGTCATTGCCCTGTTTGAAACCTTCTCCTGCCTGTAAATATCCTTCTAGAAAAAGGTGCCAGCTCCTCAGGACATGTCCCATTGCCACTACCATGTAAACCCAAGATGGAATAATTGGTATTATAAATAGTCTACCATATTGGATTTTTTGCTCTGGTTTCATTCACCTTCCCAGCCAACCCTGACTTTCAGCTTCCCAAGGAACAGAAGGGTAGATTAAAACAAGTAAATAAAATTTCTCGCATGAATTGCACAATCAAGAGTTTGACTTCTATTCCAGTCATTTTGCTTATTGATTTTTATCTTCCACAACCACCATAGCAGAGGTGCCAGAAATCAATAGCATTTTTTTAAAAAATCCATTCCTTTGCTTTAATCTACTACCTTCTTTAGTTCCCTGGAGCATTGACTTCCATTTGTTGATATTTGTTGATATTGTAATGGTGCTTGTTTTGGAAAAATCTATATTGACCCTATAACTACTTTCAACAAAGGGAAAAATCTTTAATTCTGGCATGTATAGTTTATATGAGCTGAGTCATTTCAAATTAAATTAGCGTGATAGGAAAACAGCACTGTAATGTCACACCACTATGATTATAAGGAGTGAAAACATCCTAGCTCATATCAATTTAGTTTGGGGCTGGCTGTCTAACCACAATTAAACTAATCTGAACTAAACTAATCCAATACACAATGAATAATTTCAGTATAGAGACAAAAATATATACTTTTGAAGCTATGATTTGTATCAAGACACTTCTGATAAAATCTACCATTTCATTTAAGTTCATTTTTAATTATATAGTATTATATAAATGAATAAGGGATGTGGTGGCTCAGTGGCTAAGATGCTGAGCTTGTCAATTACAAAGGTCGGTTGTTTGACGTTTGAATCCCTAGTGCTGCATAACAGAGTGAGCTCCCATTACTTGTCCCAGCTTCTGCTAACCTAGCAGTTAGAAAGCATGTAAAATGCAAGTAGAAAAATAGGAACCACCTTTGGTGGGAAGGTAACAATGTTCCGTGTGCCTTCGCCATTTAGTCATGCAGGCTACATGACCACAGAGATGTCTTTGGACAGTGTTGGCTTTTGGGCTTTGAAATGGAGATAGCAATAGCAATAGCAATAGCAATAGCAGTAGACTTATATACCGCTTCATAGGCCTTTCAGGCCTCTCTAAGCGGTTTACAGAGAGTCAGCATATTGCCCCCAACAATCTGGGTCCTCATTTTACCCACCTCGGAAGGATGGAAGGCTGAGTCAACCCTGAGCCGGTGAGATTTGAACCGCTGACCTGCTGATCTAGCAGTAGCCTGCAGTGCTGCTTTTAACCACTGCGCCACCTTGGAGATGAACACTGCCCCCTAGAGTCAGGAATGACTAGTGCATATGTGCAAGGGGAACCTTTACCTTATATAAATGAATGGGGTTTTTAATGAATATTCAATTCACATGTAAAGGTTAATTTAAATGTGTAGAGGTGTTGTGCAGTAGCAAAATGGCTGAAATTTAACGTATTTGTGGATGTCTTTCAAAACATAAGCTTGATCTTTATTCATTATGATTCTAGGATGTAAAAAGTATAGAAGCTATCCAGAATCCCAATGAAGGCTTAACAGCACTGAAATAGAAACATTGCTGAGATATCTCTCCATAAGCTTTTTACTGCAAAGTAGAGAATTCCTTCAGCCTTAATTGTCTGTCTATTTAATTATACTCCGATGTTCGTAGATTTCTGTTTCAATCAGCAAAATCCTTTTTAGATCTGCAATCACTAATTACCATCTGTAGACCACAGTGACATTTTCAGCAACCAGCTCTGACTTGTGCTGACAAATGTGCTGGAACATCACATTTTCTTCTCCTATGACATTTCCTAGTGACAATGGCAAATTCAAAATCCATGCCAGTATGAAGAGATTTTGCATGTGGACATGGATTCCATTCTTAACTCTAAGAAGTGTATTTAATTTTTCGTTATCTACCTGTTCTTAATAAACAAACTGATACATGCCGTGGTGGCACAGTGGTGAGACTGCAGTGCTGCAGGCTACTTCTGCTGACTGCCGGCTGCCTGCAATTTGGCAGTTCAAATCTCACCAGGCTCAAGGTTGACTCAGCCTTCTATCCTTCCGAGGTCGGTAAAATGAGGACCCAGATTGTTAGGGGCCATATGCTGACTCTGTAAACCACTTAGAGAGGGCTGTAAAGCACCGTGAAGCGGTATATAAGTCTAAGTGCTATTGCTAATGCCACTCAAGAGGATTTGGTGACAAAATAGTCAAAAGCTTCTTTGACAGCTAGACATGCAGTTTCCAAAAGTTGGAGTTTAATCAACTGAGTGAGGCCATGATAACCACCTTTCATCATTATGGCTCCGCTCTTTAATTTTGCTTTCTGCTAGTTTGTTTGGAACAATCTTCAACTAACCAGCTTGTAGCTTGTAGGATCTCCAAAGATCCCTTTTTATAAATTAGAATTGCATTTAGCTACTCTCTGGCATCCTCTCCCTGATCAGCAATCACAACCATTCTGGAATTTAAGAAGACCCTCAGACGGAATGGATGCCCTCATTGCAGGTAATAGGTGTCTATTTTGGGATGCTTCGCATGCACACTCACTTCATACGCACACACTCACTCGCTTCATGTGTGCATGCTTGCTTCATGCGCATGTGCACCTTCCACACATGCATCCAGCCTTCCACGCATGCACTTTGCTTGCACACATGCCTTCTGCACATGTGCCTGTCCTAAAAAATGTGGCTAAATAGGACAGCATAGAGCTTGGGTGGGTGGGTGGGTGGGTGGGTGGATGGGGGCAGAGAGGTGGGGGCGGGGCAGGGGAGAGCCCACCCATGATCTCCGCTACTGGTTCACCCAAAGCAGACCAAACTGCCTGAATGCCACCTCTGCAAGTAATGTATATTTTGCCAGAAAATCAACAACTTCCTTTCTAAGTTCCTTAAGGAATATTTTATAGTAGAAAACATGGATACTTCAACTAAGCAAATAAAGATTCTTTTTAAACAACAGAGAAACAGTCATTCACATACAGGTGACATGATTAATATGCCTACTCCCTAGAATGTGAACATGCATTGACTTAAAAATCCTAATTTAGGAGATCAGGTGAGAAAAAGTATATTTTTTCTTTCCCATAAGGCAAAAAAAAAAAAAAAATAGCAGTGATTGGTTTACTTAAAATCAGAATCAGATTGTTGATGAAAATGAAGACAATGGGTGTGAAATTGATGGATTTAAATGGGAGAAAAAGAAAGAGCAGAACAAAACCAGGCTGTAATTACCAGTTCCACAGAGCATGGAATAAACAAGGTATTTATGTTATTCATAAAATAGTGGAACATCTAAGCTATTTTCTAGAAAATTAATTTGAGACTGAAGCATACACGAGGTCAGATGCCCCACACCTTTTAAAGCTATGTCTAGAAAAAAAACACCTGCAAAATAATTTGGATACATGCCAAGAAATGTAGTGTATTACTAATACCTCTATATTTGTTTGAATGATTTAAGAAAGGGGATATTGATACTGTAGATGCTGCATATTTTAACCATTAAATAATTGAAAGCTCTTGGCAAGACTACAAAACACTGGAATATTAATATCTTTAATGCTGTCAAGTCAAGGTTCCTTTAGGATGAATGAAGGGGAGTCTATTCAAATTGGGTTTTTTAATTTTTCCTAAATGCAGGAATAAACATGTGTGGGAGTTACAGACAACCACCCATTCATAGAATCAGAGTTGGAATAGAGATATTTAAGGAATGAAATCCAAACTTTTGATCAGTGTAATAATGCCATTATATCATCCAAAAATATATAATTATCTAACCTTTACTTCCATGCACCCAATGAAGAGAATGGAGTGGAGTAGATGCTGGGTTTTGTTCTCCCACATGACAAGATTCTTCCTCTCCTCTAATAAGCTATCACATTTAGATATATTACTAAATCCTTTTGTAATGAGAAACCAAGTGTGATCCATCATAGAATAATAGAGTTGGAAGGGACACTGGAAGTCTTCTAGTCTAAGCTCCTGCATGAGCAGGAGACCGTATACCAATTGAGATAAATGATTGTCCATGTTGTGGCTCACCAGCGGTCAGCGGAGCTGGTGCCAGCCTCAGACAGTGAGGAGGTTGGGGAGGAACATGGGCCACTCCTGGAGTATGGGGAAGGATCTAATGAGTGCTCTGCGTTAGAGGCAGAGATGGGGCCAGGGCTATCTAATAGTTATCAGCTGCCTTTGGAGTTGGAGATCAGTGGGGCAAAAAACAACAACAGTTAGAGCCTGTTCCCAATGTGCACATGGGAGAGCTGCTAGGAGAAGGGAACAGTTAAGGAACAAGGGTCGACTTGGGAATAAAGGCACAGATGGACGGTGAATGGCCCCTCCCATAGAGAATAAAGAGGAGCGAAAAGAGAGTGGAGTTTGCAGGAGGCAATTTGTTTGTTTCATCAATGTGAAGATTTGTTTGTGACTCTCAGAGACTCCTTGCCAATTATTTTCTTGTACAGCGTTGGGAAGATATCAGCCTGGCAGCTCTCCAAGCCTGATAAGGTCTGTGGTTGTAAATTCACCCTGGAAAGAAAGTTTGCTGGGACTTTGCTGTTTGTGAATGAGAGGAATTCACATTAACTTAATAAAAAGAGGTTTTATTGGAACAAGGAGCCTGCTTTGTGATTTTGTGAAGCCTAGGTCAGTACAGTACAGTCTCTTTTCGAAAGCTTCCACCAATGGAGCACCCACAACTTCTGAAGGCAAGCTGTTTCATTGGTGGATTGATCTCAATGTTAGGAAATTTCTCCTTAGTTCTAGATTGCTTCTCTTCTTGGTTAGTTTCCATCCAAGGAGAGAGGCAATCATCAGTGCTCAGGTTGTGTTAAAGTCACGGGGAGTGGGGGGGAATAGACAGAAAGGGAAGAAAAGTTCATGTGGGCCACTGTATAGCTTTCTTTCCACCCAGATCATACTTCTCTTTTCTTTTCTTAAGGCTAAACATGGTCAACTCCTTCAATCATTTTTCTTATTACTTAGTTTCTTTTCTTATTTTTATCCTTATTACTTTCTCTGTACATATAGTCCTAGACTTACAACCATTCATTTAGTGAATGGTTGATTCAAAGTTACGACAACACTGAAAAAAAGTGATTTGCGATTGTTTTTCATATTTAGAACCATTGTAGCATCCTCACAGGGACGTGATCAAAACTTGGATCCTTGGCATGTGTTTATTGTGGTTACAGTGTACAGAGTCATGTGATTGCCTTTTGTGATCTTCTGACAAGTAAAGTCAATGAGGAAACTGTGTTACTAGCTTAATGGAGTCCTTCAGGATTGGGCGGCATATAAATGTGGTTAATTAAATTAAATTAAATTAACCCTGGCAGGGGTTCACTTCACAGCTGTAGCAAGAAAGATTGCAAAATGGGGCAAACCTCCCTTAACAACTGGGCTAAATTGTGGTCATCAGTCAAGTCTACTTGTATTGCTTCCAATTTCTACAAACCATTCTTAAAGTGTCACATCCATAACTGGACACATTCCTCAGATTTTTTATTTTTCATGATATGGTGAGAAGGAAGTCACTAAAGTGATGAAATAAAGAGTGGGAACAGATGTTAGTATAACATCTGACATGGAGTCCCCCCCCCCATAAAAATGCTTTGATAAGAGAATCATGTTGGATATAGACAACTGTGTTTGTGGATGGTATTAAAATCTCATCTCAGAAGCCTCATCTTTTTATGGAAGGGAGAAGGAGAGAGGGTAGGAAGGGGAAGAGGAAGAGAGGAGTAGGGGAGAGGTAAGGGAAGAAGGAAGGGAAAGGAGAGGGGAAGGAAGAAAGTAGAGAAGAGAGGGAGGGGGAAAAGAAAGGGAAAAGAAGGTGGTGTCAAAACAGACGAGGGATGATAAACAAAGCAAACCAAATGGTATGGTATAATTCTGTAAATGGAATGACAAATGTATAAGAATGATGAATGTAAAAAAAGAATAAATATGTGAATGCATACCTATAACTGTATGTAGAGAACAAAAACCTTTTTTTAAAAAAAGAAGCCTCATCTTTTTGTTCAACATTGTGATGTCAATACATCTGCAAGAGACAGAACTGGCTTTTTGCATACTGGACAATATTGATTCTGGGGTAGTTTAAAATGAAGCCAGAGGTGGCAGAATTTTGGACCGGTTTGGAAATCATGGGTAGTGGAAATCGCGGGTGGGCCAGCTCAATGCTGTCCTATTTAGGCACGTTTTCAAGCCAAAGCAAATGGGCGGAAGGCTGAACGCATGCATGGATGCGCACTCTCATGTTTGTGAACTGGTAGGGAAAGTAAGTGAATACCACCCCTGAATAAAAATACAGGCCAACACACACAAAATGTTTACCCCTGATACCTGATTTGCGTGTCAGAAGCTGTTTAAAAAGCTGCAAATAAAATGTACCCAGTGATTTAAAAAATAAAACAAAAACAAAGAGAGGAAAGGAGAGGGAAAGAAGAAAGGGCAAAGGAGAGGAAGAAATGGAGGGGAAATAAGAGTAGGAGAGAAGGTAGGAAAGGGAAGAAGAGGGGAGGAGTGGGGGAGAGAAAGCGGAAGAAGAGAAGGGAAAGGAGGGGAGGGAAGGAGAAAAGGGGAGGGAAGAAGAAGTAGGGTTGTTCTAAAACAAGATGGGTGTATGGGATGGCAGGAAAGCAATCTTGATTATATTTTTAATTCTAGGAGGAGGAATGGTTATAAATGTCAAAAGATAACACTCATTAATGACAGTTATGAGATTGTATATTTGTGAATGTATGTATGAGAAATAAAAATAAAAAAGCTTTTCAAAAAAATTAAAAAATAAAACAGAAATGCAAACGGAGCAGACATAAAGCAAAAGAAAAGAAGACATTCAATTTTAGTAAAGCTATATTTTGTCAGAGAGAAAGAAGGAAAATGAAAGAAGGAATATTTGTCTTGTATGTCATCTGATTATTTTCTTGTCTATGTATATTATTTTAAATCATGGTGTTTGCTATCCTCATGTTTTTAGCTTGTAATATATACTGCTAAGTGTACCTTCTCAATTACATGTTCTACATTAAATATTTTTTCCCTAACACATAATGGAATGGAGTCCTGCAATCATATTCAATAGCAGACCCACACTTCTGACCTTTTTTAATCACAGAAAAACATTGCCCATTTATTAAAATAGCACACAGAGCCATTTCTGTATTAACTCTGAACAGTCAGTGCATATTTTTCATGCTCAAATAACTGAGCTTCATTTTAAAAAAAAAATAGAATACAGGCACAGGGAAAAAGGCAGAAGAAGTGGTTAAAACAATGGAAATACTAATAATAGTGATGGTGTACCTACACTAAAGTACATGAGATGATATATAAAGTATTATGTCATTTTATATGAATAAAACCTTGCAGATAGTAACTCTATAAAGTATCTCTGGAGCTGCGTTTCAATTGTTTACCATCTTGAAAATCCTATTGAAAAGCAAGATGTATCCTATTTAGATGGAAATGTCTCAAAATATCACAACCTGAACAGCTTATTTTTAATGTTCTGGTCAATATCCACATCTCTCTCCATGCTTTCTCCTAATCGGCTTTTTACTTTTTAGTCCCCAAATGAGTAACTTATTATCCTTGTTTTCTTCAGATATATATTTATATATCATTCTTATTCTTACTACTTTTGCAGGCTTTGAATTTTCTACCTTCCTGAAGATACCTCTTTAGTGAGCAGATGGTGTTGTCTCTGCAGATGCAGTATCTTTAAATTGTAAAAAAAAAAAAAAATAGGGAAGAAATCATCATTACCCTTTCTTGTAAAAAAATCATCAAACTTGTTCTACCAAGTATTGGCCCTTTAACTCTGAACCTCACTGTTCTAATTTAGGAGATGACTGTGGGCTTTAGAAAAGAACATTTTATGGATTGGGACTATCTATGCATCATATACTCACCATTGACAAGTGCATCCCATTTGTCTCATTTTTAGCAGACCTGCTAAAAGTATTTGTAATTTTGCAAATTATGGACATAATTTGTTTCAACTTCTACCCTCAAAATGACACTGCATGGCACTGCACACTAGAACAACAAGACACAAAGATATTTTTTCCCATATGCCCTCACTCTGCTTAACAACTAATTCCCACAACACTGTCAAATAATTTACTGTATAACAATTATTTTTCTCTTTCTTACTAGTATCTAATTCTTCCAACTTATTACTATAACCATGTTGCTTGTATCTTTCAATTATATTGTTTTTATTGTTTCCTAATATGATTTGATAGCTTATTAGTAACCTTGAATATCACTAAGTGTTGTATCTTTTTCTTCTTGATGAATATATTTTATTCTCCTTATGTACACTGAGAGCATATACACCAAGGACAAATTCCTTGTGTGTCCAAACACACTTGGCCAATAAAGAATTCTACTCTATTCTACTCTATTATCCTTTATTGAGAAGAATTGGAACTTGCTGAACATTTTGAGTAATGTATGTAATTGAATAATCCCTGTTCAGAAGCATCATACAACCAGTTGTACAGTTGTATTTGCTGTAATAGGAAGACTGATTGAAGCCCTAGGAAAGACTTCCTCTAAATCCTGAAAAGTTAAATTAAACTATACAAATTAGAAAGGAATAGCTCTTAAGATTCTTTGTTCTGTAAATAACACCAGAGTTTATTAGAGTGCAGTGATTTTATATAGAGGGGAATATAAAGAAGATTCATAATATTGATTGCAATTGTTTATTTCATTGTCAGGAGCTGAACCTATTGGGAGAACGGTACATAGAAAAATAGAGAAAGAAAAGAATTTGCTTGGTCTGTGTAATTATAAATTGTTCACATACACACACACAGTGATAGTGAGACACACACACACACACACACAAACATACACACAGAGTGAGATAGGGAGAGAGAGAGAGAGAAAAGCAGAGAGAGACAGACAGAGATACGGAGAGTGACACGCTCAGAGAGAGACACACTCACACACACACACAAATATAAACGCATGTACACACACACACACACACAGACAAAGAGGCAGAAAGAATAATATTGTATAAGCCACACATCCTCAGCCTTGTACCTCTTAGATATGTGCACTAGAATTTCTTTGCTGGCTTGGTATCCTGGAGGACAATACAATATATATGGAGGGCACCAGACTGAAAATGGCTGGTATATATGCGATAAAGGTTCTTTGAGACTACCTTCATTTAACAACTACAATGCAACTCAGAGCCATTCCTCACCTATACATAATCTGGCAGAAATATGTCATGGGAATATCTTTTTCTGCCATGTTCTCATAGCATTGCCTTCATTTCATTTCCCAGCTCATGAGTAAGACAGATTTAAACTGTGCTTAGCAGTATCATTTTCAAGACAGCATTTCCTTGAACACTGGTTCAAGGGCATCTTTTAAAATGTATACAGTATTAGGCTTTCTTATCTTGAAGGGAAGTCAAGTAACTACAATGATTTGAAACAGAAGCATGAGAAGTTAGAACAGGGATCAGCAACAGGGAAACAAGTATCTCCCAATTGGATGGATGGATGGATGGGATACTCAGCAATGGGGGAAAGGCTTTGTATTCTGACATAGCCAACTTCCATTTATTAGATGCAGTCCAGAGATGGTATTCAGCAGGCTCTGACCAGTTCTGGAGAACCAGTAGCGGAAATTTTAAGTAGTTTGGAGAACTGGTAAATGCCATCTCTGACTGGCCCCGCCCCCATCTGTTCTCTGCATCCAGAGTCCCAGCTGATTGGGACAGAATGGAGATTTTGCAGCATCCTTCCCCTGGAGTGGGGAGGGAATGGTGATTTTACAGTATCCTTCCAATGCCACACCCACCAAGCCACGCCCACCAAGCCACGTCCACAGAACCGGTAGTAAAAAAAAATTAATCCCACCACCGATGCAGTCCAGTGTGGTTCCTTGACCAATCTTCATTTTATGTTCTCTCTACAGCACTTCAGATCACGTCAAGTAGTTTTAAAAATTTATTTCCCAAATTCATTCCAGCATTAGAAAATTCTAAGTTATACAAAAATAGTTCTGGAAGGAGATAAAGTCAGATTTAAACCGATGGCAAAAACTAGATTTGTCACTGAGGGGGACAATTTTCAGTAATTAAAATTAATGTACTAACCTAGAATATTATTTCTATTCCAGATTACAGATATTGGTTAAAGATTCTTCTTTTAAACAGTGACAGAAATACATATCTAAATTCATTAGGCAAAATAAATAAAAAAACAATAATTAAATATAAGCTTCTATAGGATTCTAGAAAGAAAGGAGGTCTGGGTTTGCCAGATTTTAGATTATTCTATGATGCCTGTTACAGGGACGTGGTGGCTCAGTGGCTAAGATGCTGAGCTTGTTGATCAGAAGGTCAGCAGTTCAGCAGTTCGAGACCCTAGTGTCGCATAATAGAGTGAGCTCCCATTACTTGTCCCAGTTTCTACCAGCCTAGCAGTTTGAAAGTATGTAAATAATGCAAGTAGAAAAACAGGGACCACTTTGGTGGAAAGGTAACAGCTCTCCATGTGCCTTTGGCATTTAGTCATGCCAGCCATATGACTACAAAAACATCTTTGGACAGCGCTGGCTCTTCAATTTTGAAACAGAGATGAGCACTGCTCCTTAGAGTCTGGAACGACTAGCACATATGTGCAAGGGGAACCTTTATCTTTATGATTCTTGTTGTTTAATATGATTAAAAGATTATTATATACTTTATTCATTAAACATGAAACTCAGCCAACTGAACATTCAAAAATGCATTACAAATACCAGTGACTGGTGCTAATGGTTGATATCGTTTGCTGCCAGCGTCCTAGGTATCAACCAAGTATCTTCTTAAAATATAAAATGTTCCGAGTAGTGCAGTTTTTTGCAGTTCCGCTGGTATTATTGCAGGAAGCTGCAATTTGTTGATGTATCTTGTAAAATTCTTGGACATGGTGTCAAGTGCCCCGATGACAATGGGTATCACTGTTACATGCTTCATCCATAGCCATGTAGTTTCGATGGCCAGGTCGCGATATTTCATTATTTTTTCTAGTTCTTTTTCTGGAATCTCCAGGAACAGCGATATCAATAAACTGTACACTTTGGCCCTCTACAACCGTGATATCTGGCGTGTTGTGCTCCAAATGACAATCTGTTTGTATTCGAAAGTCCCACAAGATCTTTACCTTCTCATTTTCGATAACTTTTTCCACTTTATGGTCCCATGACTTTCTGGATACAGGTAAATCATATCTTTTAAATAATGACCAGTGGATTAATTTAGCAACTCGGTCATGCCTAGCTTTGTCAGTTTGTGCGATTTTGCTGCATTCACATATTAAATGTGAAACAGTTTCACCTTTGTTATTGCAAAGTGGGCAGTTTGGTATTATTATTATTATACAATTGTATCACAGCGGCCAGTTGTTTCGCCGGATTTGGCATTGGTTACTAGTCGGGCCCCACCCAGGGGCTTAGGACGTCGTAACGTATTTTCGTAATATGCGTGCAGATCCAAGCAGTGCGGCTTTTTGCATTTGACTGATGGTGATTTTGTCAATTTTTAACTGTTTTAAATGTAATTCCAGTGCTTTTGGAATAGTACCCAGTGTGCCAATTACCACTGGAATTACCACTGCTGGTTTGTGCCATAGTCGTTGAATTTCGATTTTTAAGTCCTGGTATTTTGCGATTTTTTCATACATTCACTTTAAATAACCTCTTTTTTCTGGCTCTGAGTTGTAGTAACAGGCCATTATGGCACGGTTTTCATCTGCACTATATTTTTGTCGTTTTGTTGGCTGGTCCACTTGTAACCCACTTGTCGACGGATGTCCAGGGACCCAACGTCCACCGCGGCCCTTGTTAACCCGCGCGACGACCGATGTGGTATAAAATTTTTATTAGTTTCTTTCACCATATTGTATGGGTTGGCGGGGTTTTTTTATGGGGCCAGTTGCCAACCTGACCCCAACCCTCCTCCTTTCTCATCCGGGCTTGGGACCGGCAATGGCGGAGTTGTTGTTGTTGTTGTTGTTGTTATTATTATTATTATTGACAAGTTAAACCAGTGAACATATCTTATACTCCATTTTTCCCCACATCAACCCTGAGTTGGGCTGAGAGACAGTAGCTTTCATGGCTAAGGCAAGACTAGAACTCGTGGTCTCCGGATTTCTAGCCTGATGCCCAAACCACTAGAATAACATTGGCTCTCCTAATAATCGTAAATCTGCTAGCTGATGTTTTTTGTCGAAAGAAATAACATCCTGAAACCAAAGCATTTTTCTTTTGTCTGTGGACAGTGATTTTAGTAACTTTTTAAATTGAGTTCACTTGCTTTTCAATATGAGATGCATTTGCTTCCTAGATTGGTACATATAAATAGATATAACAGGAAATAATCTTTTCATTTCAGTGAAATGATCTCATTACATGCTAATGTATTTCTTCTACTGCAGTTCTAATTGAGGTAAACAGACAGTTCTGACAATGGCAATAATAACAACAAAGTAGAGGTTAATGGGGTATTTATGATAGAGATCACTTTGCAGATTATTTCCATGTTCAAATCCTTGGTGAGTTCAACACGAGGCATTTGCATGTTGAAACGGAAGGAAGAAAATGAGACATATTTTAAAAATCTCTGTTTTACAAAAAACAACCAACACCCCCCCCCAAAAAAAAAGACAGACAGACAGATACACCCACACACACCTTTACCATTTAGAATGCATTTGGCTTCAGGTTCGTTTTATTTAAGTAATTTTCCTTTTAGTTGCTATTAATATATTTAATTAGCTCTACACTAAATTTGCATTAATTGTGAATTATCAGTAATTGTTCATGAATATTCTACTAAGAGGTAGGATTGTAATAAATACAATATAATTCATCATCAGTGTTAGGCAAGACTCAGAAACGGTATGAGAAATAATAGTAAATAAATTAAAGAGAGGTGATTAGACAAAAGAAAAACAAAGAGTAAAATGTAATTTACTCCAATACTATTTCCTTCCTTCCTTCCTTCCTTCCTTCCTTCCTTCCTTCCTTCCTTCCTTCCTTCCTTCCTTCCTTCCTTCCTTCTCCTCCATTGTTTGTATGCAGAGAATTATTCTGGCATAGGGTGAAAATACCTTAAATTATTAACACCTTTCTCAATAGTGTTTGGGTATAATATGTAGACTCTGTGATGCAGATTATCCTAGGTAAACAATTAGTATTTTTTTTTAAAAAAATATTTATTTATTATTTATTTTATTTGTAAATCATTTATAAGATAATAGGTATAAGAATAAACATGAGCATGAATGAAATGGGTACAAATAAATGGGGACAGTAGGACAGGGATGGTAGGCACGGTGGTGCCCTTACAGACCTCTTAGGAAAGGTCAATAGTAGATAGTTTAAGGTTAAAGTTTTGGGGATTTGAAGATATAACAACAGGTAGAGCATTCCAGGCATTGACCACTCTGTTGCTGAAGTCGTATTTTCTGCAATCAAGCTTGGAGTGTTTTACATTGAGGTTGTATCTGTTGTGCGCTAATGTTGAAGGATCCAATCTGAGTTGGTCACCAGGACCAGAGGTTTATTCTTCAAGGGCTTTTGGACTTGTGTTGGAGCCCATCATCAGAGAATTTCTCTCTCTCTCTCCAGAATGTATGTGCTGAGGCATTCTACATATTGTATTTATATGGTGCCTGTTATATTTGGCTTTTGGTGGATAATTAAGGTGTTGATGGCTGGCTTTTAAGTTGTTAGTTGTTGTTTCATTGTGCCACCAAATCCTCAGCTCTTAAGTACCCGGTAAAAGGTAAAGGTTGCCCTCACACATATGTGCTAGTTGTTCCTGGCACTGTCCGAAGACGTCTTGTGGGTCATGTGGCCAGCATGACTAAACACCGAAGGTGCACAGAACACTGTTACCTTCCCACCAAAGGTGGTTCCTATTTTTCTACTTGCATTTTTACATGGTTTCGAACTGCTATGTTGGCAGAAGCTGGGACAAGTAACGGGAGCTCACTAGGGATTCAAACTGCTGAATTGCCAACTTTTCTGATCTACAAGCTCAGTGTCTTAGCCACTGAGCCATCGCGTTCCTTATTGACTGACCAGGGGCCAGTTTTCCAGGCCTCAATCATTTATCTAGAAATGTACACATTTTAGCAGCTCAGTGCACATTCTGGAGAGAAAGAAGTTCCCTGTGAGGATGGGGTCCAGCGTGAGGCTTGGATAAATGAAGTTTTGTTCCTGGTAACCAACTCAGATTGGATCCTGCAACATGAGTTATTGACTGGACTACATGAAGTGAGCATCAGTAATATCCAAGTCCTAGTACATCATATAAGGCAGCTATCCATAGTTCCTTCAGATGCGTGACATTACAGCTCCCTCAATTCCCTGACAAAATGACTGGTTGAAAATTATGGAAGCTGTAGCCTAACACATCCATAGCAAATCAGTTTGGGGAAGACCAGGAAAGAAATTTATGGGATGACGAAGCTCAGAGAGCACCAAAGACCCCTGAGCTGCAAATATTATCTTCTAAGAGATTTATACTCTCATTCCTCCTTAAATTATAACTTGCTTTATCCTTTGAGGTTCAGCATGGATAGCAAGGTTTATTGACTGAATCTTTACACACTTGAAACAATTCTAAAAGTTACTTTCTCCATTCTATGCTGACATACAGTCTTTCCTAATATCAGTTCAATTGGGCCAAAGCTCGCAAAATCAATGGGGCATAAGTTCATATTGAATACATTAAGTCTCACTGACTGCAATTAAATAAGCTTGGCTAAATTTGGATTTAACCCATAGCATTTAATTTAACCTTTCCCACTTCTGATTAAGGACACTCTTTCCTGTTCTGCTGCTGTTGGTCCACAAGGAACAGGATGGAAGATTTCTAGTCAGTAGCCATGACCAAAAGCTACATTAGGTCTCCATTGTCCTAATCATTTCAGACCGTAGGTTAAGTCAGTGTGCATGTCCCACGAGACTCTGGGTTTGTTTTGCAATTAAATGAAGAAGGACATAAACCTGTACACATGCCGACAACCTATCAACCCTGGAAATACTTATACACAAAAAGCAGAAGTTAATTTCCTGAAGAACTTAGTTGGCAATTGCCCTCTCTGAGTGACCTGTTCTCCATATCTATTATCAAGAGACAAAGAGACAAAATTACAGTATTGGCTTATCAATAAACAAAATCTGTAGCCAACACCCTAGATATCATGATGGAGAACCTGTGGCATGCATGTCCAAAGTGGCATGTGGAGCCATGTCGCCTGGCACACATGGCATCGTCCACTCCTCTTGCAGTTTTCTGGCACACATGCGCATGCAACAACCAGCTGGCCTTGGTGCATGTGGCAGTGCTAGAAACTGGAAGTGCTACTCCTCCATTTTTCAGCATGAGCATGCACACCTTCCAGCTGATAGGCACATTCACATGTGCAGCAGTAACCAGGAGACTTGCTGGCCAGTGCGCATGTGCACGCCGGAAACCAGAAGTTCATATTCTGGCACACGCATGGGCCCTCAGCAGCTCCTCTTTCTGGTCCCAGCTGAGATGAGCATGCACACATGTGCAGAGGGCTCATGCACACACGATGTGTTTCATTTTTGGCACTCGGTGCCATGCACGCACACATGCGGTCCCTTTTTGGCACTCGCTGCCAAAAAGGTTTGCCATCACTGTCCTAGATGGTAGTCTCAAGATCCAGATGGATCTTGGCAGACTTGAACAGTGGGCCCTAGCTAACAAAATGAAATTCAATGCAGAGAAAAGTACAGTCTTACACTTAGGCAAGAAAAAACAGAATTACACATATAGACTGGTGAAACCATGCTTAATAGCAATAACTATGACAGGGATCTTGGAGTCTTAGTGGACAATCAATTAAATATGAGCCAAAGTGTGGGGTGGGAGCCAAAAAAGCCAATGCAATCCTAAATTGCATTAACAGAGGGATACAATCAAGGTCAAGTGAAGTACTAATACCACTCTATAAAACCCTAAGAAGGCCACACCTAGAATACTACATCCAGTTTTGGTTGCCACACTATAAAAAAGATGTTGAGACTCTAGAAAGAGTGCAGAGAAGAGCAACCAAGATGATTAGGGGGACTGGAAGGTAAAACATATGATAAACAATTGCAGGAACTGGCCATGGCTAGTTTGGTGACTAGAAGGACTAGGGGAAACATGATAGCAGTTTTCCAATATTTGAGCAGCTTCCACAGAGGGGAGAGGGTCAAGCTATTTTCCAAAGAACCAGAAGGCCAGACAAGGAATAATGGATGGAAACTGAACAAGGAGAGATTCAACATGGAAATAAAGGGAAATTTTCTGACAGTGAAAGCAATTAACCAATGGAACAACTTGCCTACAGAGGTTGTGGGAGCTTCATCACTGGAAGCTTTCAAGAAGAGACTGGACTGCCTTCTGTCAGAAATGGTGTAGATTCTCTTGCTTGGGTGGGGGGTTGGACTAGATGACCTACAAGGACCCTTCCAACTCTGTCAATCTGTCAATATGTTAAATTTGTGGGGTTTTTTAAATTCTGTTTCTCCCCATAAATTTGAATATGTTTCATCACAAAACTCATTGAGTTGCCTTATTTTGCCCCCCACCAAACAGCAGGAAGAAAGGGAGAAGAGAAGGGGAATAAATCCTCTTCACCTATCCTTGTGTCGTCATAAAAGATACTGGATGAAACTTATTTGATTGTCCATTTTCTTGATTCCCCATCCTGCCTTATGCTTGTTTCATGTCACTTCAGTTACTTGATGTTCTACCAAACTGAGTGATGTAACAGATTTCATATATCTAGAAGCTGCTTTGGATAGAATCAGAAAAAAAGAGGAGAGAGTATTTTGCGATAAGTAGAATTAACAATTCTTTAAACGTATATGTCACTCATGAACTGGAGAAAAGATGAAGAAGAAAAATGATATTACCAGGTCATATTGGCAATGTATTTAGATTCAAGCAGAGAGAGGGCAAAAAAAAATCAACCTCTAATATTAATATGCTTTTCCTGTAAAACTTCTATAACAACTCTCCACAACCTAATGACTTCTGGAAATATTGCGTTATATTCATCATTCTATCTAGGATGCCCATGGTTGAAGATTATGGGAACTGGAAACTAATACAAGCATCGTATGGGAAATAAATGATTTATAAAATTTTAGAGAAGAGCCATTTGCTAGAAGAAAAATATGGGCAACCATAAATTATTATTTTAAAAAATACACTGTATTTCCTCCTCTTCTTTTTCCTTGTCTAACGTGGCTATAAATTGTGGTGTCATTATATGCTCTTTCATTCTGTTCACCATTCATTAATTTAAAAGTCCAATAAAGCATTCTGTAATTTCAAAATGCTTTCAGGCTATTCTTTTGTGCCAGGTTTTCTTGTATAAAGTTTTGGTAACATGGATATGCTTTTAGTAAAAGATGTAGTTGCTCTCACAGTGATGTGGATACCTAGAATGTCAATGTGTTAAATTATGGGTCTTGTTTTAATATCGGAGATAAAAGTTAATAATGCTATGGCTAAGAAATCTTCCTGATAATAGAACTTTGTGCTTACCGTAAGTGATAGAAACCAAAAAATCCTCAGCCAAAAAATCCTTTTATATCAGAAAAAGCATCATTTTAAAGTAAAATGCAAGGCAGGGCAAGAAGTGATGGATGGAAACTAACCAAAGAGAGAAGCAATCTAGAAGGAGAAATTTCTTGACGGTGAGAACAGTTAAGCAGTGGAAGAGCTTGCCTTTAGAAGTGGTGGGTGCACCAACACTGCAGATTTTAAAGAAGAGATTAGACAACTATTTGCTTGAAATAATAAAAGGTTTCCTGCCTCAGCAGAGGGTTGGGCTAGAAGACCTCCAAGGTCCCTTCCAACTCTGATAGATAGATATACCTATACCTATACCTATACCTATACCTATACCTATACCTATACCTATACCTATACATAGATATAGATATAGATATAGATGATAGAGATAGAGATAGATAGAAATAGATATAGATAGATAGATAGATAGATAGATAGATAGATAGATAGAGAGAGAGAGAGAGAGAGAGAGAGAGAGAGAGAGAGAGAGAGAGAGAGAGAGAGAGAGAGAGAGAGAGAGAGAGAGAGAGATGTAGGTCTCTAGTTATTCGGGTTTTCTCCCACGTAAAATTGGAGATGTCTTGGCGACGTTTTGACAAAGTCTCATTCATCATCTTCAGGCTTGGTGCTTCCAAGAAGCTTCTTCAGCTTTGGACTTTTGAGCTGAAGAAGCTTCTTGGATGAGAAGCACAACATCTTCATTAGAAAAAACAGAAAGTCCAGTTGCCTCTTGGGAAAAAAATAAGTACCTTTGAGTACTCTTTTCACTCTGTTTCAAGCAGCTTTCACATCTCCTTCCTTGTATTCACTTCCATTCAGTTTGTTGGGACATTAACTTTTCCCCCATGTAGCCCTTGTGCTTTCTGTTTTTGCAGTAGTCCAACTTCCATTCTATTTCTTTTATCTTTTTTCCTTGCCCATGTTTTTCCGTGTTCCACTGGTGTTCTGAATTCAACCTCTCATCACTGTTGTATCCTCTTCTCCTGCAATCCCCAACATTTTTGGCACAGGGACCAGTTTCATGGAAGACAATTTTTCCACAGACCATGGGAGGGGATACTTATGGTTTTGCTTGCTCATATGCCACTCACCTCCAGCTGTGCAACCTGGTTCCTATCAGACCATAAACTGGGTTGGAGACAGTGGTGGGTTCCGAATCCTGTTGCAACTGGTATGGTGCAACGGGGTGGGTGTCCACCACATGCATGTGCACAGCACATGTGCAAAGTGCGCATGTGTACTTACTGCCCTTGATGCTCCGCAATGCTCCACAATGCTCCGTGACACTCCGTGATGCTCCAGCTGCTTCGTGGAGTGTCGCGCAGGCACCATATGCTCCATGAGCATAAGCCCTGATCAGTTCAAATACAGGTAAGGAGGGCGGGTGGGCCCTCTGGAGCACTGTACCAGAACGGTACTTGGTGCTCCCAGCAGGCACCGGTATGTCTGTACCGTGGTGTACTAGTCGTATCCCACCACTGGTTGGAGACCTCTTAGCCTTTTACCTTAATCAATGAAATCAGTCATATTGTTCAATTCATTCCTTTTTCCTATGCATATATGAATATACTGATACTCCAATCACTCATTCATCAAACTCATCAATCAGGGTCCTCAGTTTCCAGAGGTGGGTTGCCAATTTTTTCAGTACTGGTTTCGGCATGCTCCCATGTGCACTCCTGTGCATGTGCAACACTTCTGCGCAGAAGCATTGGGTGGGTGGGCGGAGCCTCCCGCCGCCACTACTACCAGTTCAGCCAATCTGGGCGGATCTGGCAGCAACCCACCTCTGTCAGCCCCCCCCCAAAACCTCTCTCTTTGTCCATTATTACCATTCCTTGAAATGTCGTGATAGTACAATATAGAATAGCTGAGAATATATAGCAGTATAAACTCCTTTATCCTCATGAAGGATGAGGATTTATTTGTAATATCCTTTTTAAAAAGATTCAATATTCTTGGTTTTATATTTTAATGAGACTGCTGTGGAATTCCTCAGTTAACTAGTACGGTTACATTTCTAGTTTTTGCAAGTAAGAATGCTAAATAATAATGTTTTATTTCAGCTAATTATGTCAACAACATTATCCTTGTGTATCTGATGGATTGTGGAGGATAATTGCAGCATTAATAAAAAGAACACACTAGACAAAGGAAAAGAAGAGGGAGGGAGAGAAAAATTAAATAAGAGTGGGTTAATGACATGGTTTTGCTTACACTCTGGTTTTCTCTTGAATAATGAATGTGTGCAGTAATTGAAATAAATACGAAGCAATCTTTTTTCCATGTATTTCTTCCAAAGTAATGAGACTACGCCAGCAACCATTCCTGTTTGATTTAATCCTGGCTTTAAAAAAAAAGATGGGGGGGCAATGGTGGGTTTCAAAAATTGTTCGAACCTACTCTGTGGGTGTGGCCTCCTTTGTGGGAGTGGCTTGCCACCCACGTGACCGGATGGGAGTGGCTTGCCGCCTATGTGACCGGATATGAAGATGACAATGACACTTGTCAGAACCACCTTAAATTACCTCACACACAGCACTGGCATGCATAAGAATATGATGTAAACTTCTTTTTTAAAAGGCATCTTTGGTTTGCGTTAAAACAACTTCAACACACGCAATGTTCTGATTGCACCACAAACGCAGTAGTCATCCTTACCTTTCACAGAGGCACTGAGTTTTATAAATATTAGCATGATAGTGTAGAATAATCATATCCAAGGACCAGTGGTGGGTTTCAAAAAAATTTGGAACCTCTTCTGTAGGTATGGCCTGCTTTCCGGGTCCACTGGCGGAACCTCTTCTAACCGGTTCGGTAGATTTAATGAACCAGTTCTACCTGTTCTAACGTTTGAATTTTTGATATCAGATTAAGGTTAGTTTCTTCCAAAAGTTCCAATTTGTCCTCCGTTTCAGCAATATAATCTGTCATGACTGTCATTACTCCGATCATATCCTGCTTTGCCTGAGCAATTTTAGCATCAAATTGATCAGATAAATCTGAAATCAGTTGATTAATCTCCTGTCTGAAATCATTAAGCGTTTTGAAAAGGAATTCTTGTGTTAGCAAATCTCCCGTGGAGGGTGTAGGAGACAAGGGCAGCGGCTTCATAGCAGTTTTATTATTAAGGAGGCGCTTCTGTTTAGGTTTGGGAGCCATTCCAGAATAAAAATAAAAGACAAGCAATCAAGCGAGCCAAAAATCAAAGTCTGTGCTCCCCTCAGTTAATCTTTTAGCAATTAGTACGGAGAAGCCTTCAGGAGGATAGGGTCAGCTAGCTGCGTCAGATCAAACACAAAAGCTACGAGATCGCCATCTTGTGACGCAGCTAAAAAAGAAAGGGAGCCTTTTGCGAAATTGAAGCTGGTATTTTAAATAGTAATGGAAGAAGTTCCTCGGGAATGGTCCCCGCCCGGATTGGCTTTTAAATAGCTTAGCTTTGTCCTGGGGGGGGAGGCAATCTGCCTAGGCTGCAAAAAAGGCAGCGCGGAAAACTGGCCGGAGTAAAGGCTCAGCTAATGTTGAACCTCTTCTCCATTCACAGCAAAAAGAAAAGCTATGAATTACAAAGAGATCCTAACGACTGACCTTCTCCCTGCCCCTTTCTGCCAGAAAGGGGAGATATCTATAGATCTTATAAGATATACGAACCAGAGTCCTGGCAGGAGCTTTATTGAGCTCCTGACGGCGGCAGCTCCTCCCCTCCAATGAACCAGTTCTACCGAATAGGTGCGAACTGGTAGAAACCCACCTCTGGGGGAGGGGGGACAATTCTCAAAAAGCAAATTTCAATTTGTTTGATGCAAGAAATTTTGTTTAATTGGTATGCAATGTGCAGTCACATACCTATGGTCTTTTATCACATTTTCTTGAGTTGAACTCTGCTGCTCCTAGTGCTAATCAAGAATAAATTCCATGGTATGGATTTTAAACCAAGTCATGAAACAAATTAGCATCCTAATTATTTGTTTATGACTAAAAGTAATGGAATGTTACCCAGACATTAGATTTCATTAGCAACTGCTTGATTCCTACACACACATATCCTTACACACATGCATAAAATGAACCAGCCTAAGCTAGATCAATCTTACACATTTAAATGGAAAATATCATTTCATAAATTCTGACATCTAGTAGTCAGTTTGAAGAAACAAAGAAATATATACTGTAGTATAAGAAATATAGTATCTTATACAAAGATTTTTTAAAGTCACACTTTTTGACTTGTTTATTACATTAAGGATAGAGATGTAAAGCAGAACACTTTATTTTTACTCCATGTTTATTTTGATGAGAAAGCTTTGAAACAAAATTTATGAAGAATAAGTGGCTAGCTGTTCTGACCCAGCCTTAGCAGAAGCAAGAAACAGACTTCTTGTCACGAAATACCCCTCTTTATTCACCTCTTGTGAATTAATTGCATTCACCCACCGAAAAGTCCAGGCAATAGTCCGTCAAGGAGTTAACCACAGTAACAGATCTTATCAGTTTCTTGTGATAATTGCAAGGCCGTGAGCTCCCAGCCGAAAGGCTGCAAATTAAGTACTGGCAAGCAGTCTTTGAGGTACAAAACACAATGAGCAAAATCTTCAGAAATATGAACTGTTGTCTCCTACAACAACCACTCCCCTTTCCTTCTATTTATTCCCAAGCCAGGGAAGGGCCATATAGCATCCATGTGCGCTTTGTTCCTGAGTCAACTTCTTGTCCTCCATTGCTCACCTCTTCTATCTGCTCTGCGCATACATGCTTCTGGAACAGGCCCCAGCTGTTCTTCCTCCTCACTCATATCAGCCTCCAAAGGCAGCTGCCTCTCTGGTGGCCTTGAAATGTTGGACGGCCCTGGGTCTGTCTCTGCGTCTGACTCAGAGCATTCATCAGAGCCTTCCCCAGACTCCAGAACTGGCCAAAGTTCCTCCCCAACCTTTTGAAACATCTGTCTCAATTTAAATAAGGCTGCTGCAAACTCAGAAAGCTTTCAGAATATTTGGGATAGCCTGTCTTGTTCATTTCTTTTTAATATATAATGTTATTTAAAGTTTTAAAAGCAAAGGTGAAAACTAAAAGAAATAAACAGAGTAAGGAAAAAATAGAAAAATAAATAAAAGAAGGAAAGATATAAAGATGTAATCTCCCATCTTTTTTTGCAGCAGTTATAAGCACAATCATAAATTTACCTCTGTCTTTAAATTAACTTCATGACTCTCTTCTTTCTATAATATTTCATATCTAATCATCAAAACAATAAATCATAAGTTCATTTATTTTTTCTTTTACTCCCCCTCCCCAAACAAAGGCCATTAGGGACTTCCAGACAGCAATAAAGGTAGATATTGTCTTTCCTGAGGTATTGTTTCAAGCATGAAATGTTTTGAGGTAAACAATTGTAAAATGTTTTACACACTCATTCTACTTGGTCAAACACTACTGGTCAAATTCATAGCAGTAACCTTATAAATCAATCTCAAATTCATTTGACTATAGACATGGATTAAATCCTAGTTGCTAGTGATGGGTAGATCCAGGGGTGGGCTCTAAAAATTTCAGCAACGAATTCTCTGCCTAGTTGTTGTGTGTGTGTGTGTGGCCTAGTCAGTCTCCTGCACTATGATATGGGGGCCATTTTTGCCTTCCCCAGGCTCCGGAGGCTTTTGTGTAGCCTTGGGGAGGGGGGAAAAACTGCATCCCACGGACTCTGGAGGCCCTCTGGAGGCCAGAAATGGGCCCATTTACAGCCTTCCAGAACTTCCGTGAGGTCCATTTTCCCACCTCCCCAAGCTCCCCTTAATATTTCCAAATGCAATACCCTTCTATGCAATCATATATATATATATATTGTTTAGCAGGAATTTAAATTTAACATATAATTTAGTGGTTTAATGAAGAAAATAGGAAATACAAAGAAGTGCTTCATGAAGCACCCTGGGTGCGAAAAACATGAAGTTTTAATGCAATTGCATAGAAGGGTCTCGCATTTGGATGTATATTGTTGCATTTGCACAAGCAAACATGTGCATGCAAACAAGTACAAATGTGCATTTGAAGCAGCCATACCAACTTTTTCTGATGGACAGCATTGTTTCACTACTTCATATAAGGAAGATTTCTTATGTCTATTGCACTCTGACAGTTTCCTCTTGGAATATTCTGCATATTCCTGGATGGATGGATGGATGGATGGATGGATGGATGGATGGATGGATGGATAGATAGATAGATAGATAGATAGATAGATAGATAGATAGATAGATAGATAGATATAAATAGACAGATAAACAGACAGACAGATAGATGATGGATGGATGGGTGGATGGATGGATGGATGGAT